>NC_068409.1:27909903-28049903 GCF_023724105.1 Carassius gibelio | reverse complement strand
AGCTTTTGAACGGTAGTGTATATATATATATATATATATATATATATATATATATATATATATATATATATATATATATATATAAATGGTAGAGTGTATCAGTTGTACATACTTTGCCTCCACATCTGATCGCAGGAAGACGGTGAAGGCTTCTGTGTCGTCATGGGGACTACGTCGACGGATTTTTCTAAGCTGCTCAAGATCACTTTGAACACACAAAATGCATAGATTCACATGTGAACATAGTAGCTAACTGGATTACAACCAAGTAAACTACACCACTCCACTTCCTAAAAGTACCTGGGTTTGAGGCAGAACTCGTTCATAGCTCTAA
This sequence comes from Carassius gibelio, assembly GCF_023724105.1. Lineage (NCBI taxonomy): Eukaryota > Metazoa > Chordata > Actinopteri > Cypriniformes > Cyprinidae > Carassius > Carassius gibelio. The sequence goes on along the minus strand of NC_068409.1, from coordinate 28,049,569 downwards.
CTGTGGTAATGAAATTATTCTGGGTGTATTTGGTGCCATATTCCCTTTTTTTCAGGACAGCCCGTACTGAAAACACAGGAAACATGCAAGACAGTTAAAATATATAGAATTGTGATATACATTCTGATTGGCCCGAAAGGAAAGTGTCTGTGCGTAAAACAAAAGGCTGAGCTACCTTTCACTTGAATGTTCTCTGCTTTCGCCAGACCTGGAGTTTTGGAACCTCAAATGCAAAAAAAATAAAAAAAATAAAATAACACAAAATTCATTAAAACCCAATAACATTTAGAATAAATCATAATTACCACATATACATTATATAATATATAAGACACTATTCATTTATATTTACTCAAAAAAATAAAATAAAAAAAACTAATTGTTTATAGACACGAGCACATTTTGAGTTAATTTACAAAATAATGCAGAATCATTACCAGCAGTTTTTGCAGAGGACTGTGCAGATTGTTCTTTCTCAGTGGGCTTTGGCTCTACAGGACCCTCTGGAGATCCACTTTTATCACTGCCTGATGTGGAACAGTACTGGACCTGTGTCCACGTTAAAGATGTGACCCTGGAATCTGGAAAACTAAACCAGAGTTTGTGCACCCCTCCTCCACTTTTCCAACCTATGGAGTATATCACATGTTGCATGATGGAAATGATTTCCGGATCTAGTCTAGGTTTATTAAAATGTTGAATAACAAAATAAGAGACAGAATTAAATAAACATGCTCTCTCAGTTCATATATTGACAAAGCATGCAAATGACACTGTGTGACGCTCCTACCGAAACATGGCTTTGCTATTTTAGAGGGTCTCTGAGATAAAGGGGCTCGTTGTTTCATGTAGACCCGGCAGAGGACTTGCCATGGTCTGTGGGCCAGGCAGGGGAACATCCTCTCTGTGGCAAGTCCAGGAGACACACACTCAATCCTGCTGGACATTGATATTACATTATGTTAGTAAATACAAATCTTTGGATGTATGTGATAATCTGAAAACAATGAAGCATATAGTATAAAAAAGGGGGCGAGTGGACTGGTCAGATTAAGCCTATTAGAGAAACGTGATTGATCATATGACCATCCACATGAAATCTCTATGCACAAAACTGAACACATTACACAAGATTTGAATAAACTGTATAAATAAGTGTTGCCAACAATCACAGTGTCTATCTATCGATCGATATATCTCACACATTGAACACTAACGTTAACGTCAGCTAATTAGCAAAATGTGACAAGTTAGTTCCAAGACAACTTTTTCAATTACATAAAACCTTTCAATTTCAGCAAAGTCGGAAACATTTGAAGCTAGTATAAACACTTGCAAGCTTTTTTAGATCAGCATAAATTTAGAATTACCACTAAGTTAAATGATAGCATTACCCGGCTAGAAATCTTGTTAACGTGTCCCTGAGCCAAGCAGCGGATGTCTGAACGTCCGACTGCTTTAATTTCAGATTAAGTGAAGACTGCCGCTCTGACAACAACACACTGCTAACTGAATCAAGTGCCTTTCAGTTAGCTTAGCATGACAGCTACATCTTAGCAAGTGCTACGGTTGCTACTGTAATTATAGACATATTACACCCAGAAACTAAAATAATAGATAATCTGTTCGGTATTATTTACCTTTATATAGCTCAGTCCATTATTTACCAGTGGTGGGCGGCTATCTAAACACGGTCCATATCAAATAGTTCCGACACCGAAAGCAATGAAGACGGAGAGCTCGCGAGATCGTGAGTCATTGAACGAGAGAGGGTTAACGTTAGATTTGAAACTGCGCCTGCAGTGTCACAGAGAGGTCTAACAGGGGAGGAGCCTGTCACTGGAGCAGTGCTGTTAAGATATCTGTAAAAATATCTCTTTAAAGATTCGAAACTTTTCTTTTAAACTAACATAATAATACAGCCTCTGCGGGTTGGACTAAACCATTATTTAAAATTAGTAAACGAAAAATAAAAAAAGGTTTTGGAAATTCATGTCAGCCCAACTTATATTTTATAATAAATTTTTATAATAATAATAATTATTATTAAGTACAAGAAAATAACGGTATTAAGATGAAAAACATATTTTAGTGCATAGTGCATATGTCCAGAATATACATTTAAGACAAAAATTAGGATACATTGCTTGTACATTTTAACGTTGCCTACCAAATAAATAAGCTTTAATAAAATACATACTATTAAATTATAACAAAGACTGCATGTTGGAAAACATACAAAGTAGTATTTGAATATACAAAGACATAAAGTAAAAATATTTTTCAACATGTTTTAAAGACATGAGCAAAACAACAACAAAAAATAGTCTATTTTTGTTTGTATTTTCCTCAGTCCCATTCAGAAAAGTTTTCAAGCTCTTGGAGCCACTGCTTCTCCACCTTCAAAAAGAGAGATAACAAAACAGTTAGGATATGCATTTTACTGTAAAGACATCTTTTTGTGACTACACATCGGTTTGAACAAGTGGCATACAGTATTTCAATAACTTTAGAAGTATCCACCTGTTCATTTTTCAGGTTAGTCATGCTCAACACTGAGGGTTTGTCTGCGATGATCATTCTGGTTTGCTGACTTTGAGGAAGCTGTATTGGGGACAGGGAATTTCTCTGGATGTTTGCTGCCTCAAAGACATTGTTCATGAAGGTGTCTGAATTTTTAGAGATTATTTCTGAATGTCGTCTCTTGGTAGGGGTAAAGCTTGAGTATTGAAGTTCAGAGTGAATCCTCTTAGAAGAAAGTTCTGGTGGATTTTCAAACTCTAAAAAAAGGATGATTCAACATCTTTCAAAATATACCAATCTCAGCCAACTCTATTAATGATTTCTGTGGCTCTTTAAAGTCAATAACCCCCCAAAGGACAAGAAATTAGAACAATTATAATGCCAAAATTCCCAGTATCATATCATTTCTAGGAAACATTATTTTATGAAGACTATTAAATTTGTTTAAAAATGTACCTTCCTCCCAGGCATCAAGACTACTCTGTTCAGTGCTAACAGCCTCCACCACCTTGTGAGGACAATACAATTACAAACGTTCAAAGGCGAAATCATGAAAGCAGAAATGAAATAATCGAAAAGAAGCCTAAGCAAAAGCACCTTGTCCTTATTACACCTGCGCCTTGGAGTAAAGCGCCCATCCACAATGCTTTGAAGAGATCGCTTTAGTGAGCTATGTAACTCGCTGGTGCTTGTGACCTAAAACAAACCCAGTTTTAAAACATTTTATACAACTTCCACAAGTTTCCAAGCACTGTTCTTAAGAATAAGAAGTGAAATGACACATAAAATAGGGTGTTTTGGGAACCAGTATAAATTATAGCCATATATTATACCTTCATGCTATCAAAACACGCTCTTCGAAACTCTCCACTGCTGCTGCTGGCAATTATACTGTTCACTGAGCTCAACACAATGGGTATGGTAGAATCCAACCTCTGCCTGGCCTGAAGTACACACAGAAAAGACGTATGGTTCAGTGGTCTTTAAACAATGACTAATGGCTATACTGTCACTATTGTTCCATGTATATGTGTTCAGAAGTTTGGCATCGGTAAGATTTTTTTCAAAGGCTGCCTTTACTTGATAAAACAACAGTAAAAACATAAGTTTGTTACCTTTTATTATAATGTTAAATAACTCTTTTCTATATACTAACTTTATAATTACTCTCATTTTTTAAATGTCATTTATACCAGTGGTTGCAAAGAGACTTTCAGGAGCTGTTACTCTCCAGTGTCACATGATCCATCAGTAATCATTCTAATATGCTGATTTGGTGCTCAAGACCCATTTTTATTATTATCAGTGCTGAAACAATATATATTTGATCTTTTTTTTTTTTTTTTTTTACGAATAGACAAGTCATTTATTTGAAATAGAAATCTTTTGTAACACTGTAAAAGTGTTCACTGTCTCAATCTGACTGACTCTTTAATGTTTGAGTGCTAATTTAAAAAAAATGAATGAAAGTAGCCAGAATATTTTACATTTCAAAATAAAGTTAATAGATGAATCTTACAGCATGTTTTTTCTGAAATCCTTTCAGTGTGTTTTTCATTGTAGTCTGCAGCGTCGCCCTCACTTGATCTTCGTTGTGCCAAAGAACTGCATCCAAGTGTCTCTCAAAAACCTCTTCACTGCCTGACACATTTAAAAGCAGAATTTCAAAACATATGACCCATCTTAAGATGAATATATGATAGGGAAAAGCAAACGTGACTCACTTATGAAGTCGGAGATCTGGGAGTGGAAGGGGTCATTGTATTGAGTGAAAATGAAGACAGTCAGAGTCTGTTCTACAGCATGGCTCCATTCTGACTCAATGTCCTGCTGCACAGCACTTCTACATCTCGTTTCCTGGCTGCAGTCAGTCTCAACAGAGAACTCTACATCAGAACACAGAGATCCTATAAAGAGAAAAGCCAGAATTATATAATATATAGAGATGCTGAAAAACTGTCTGAACAACTCTGGCCTCAAAGCCAACAGTGATTTGTAGCACAGTGCCCTTTATGTTTTGCAGCGAGGCTTCCATCCATAAAATTGTAACACAGTGAAGGAATTTGCCTTCAGTATCCTCAATTTCTCCCCATTTAGGCCTGTAATTTACCCTGGACGTTTTGTGCTTCCATGCAGCAGACTCTAGAAAGGCCGAGATCTGCCCAGGAAAGTGAAGTGGCCAAACTCTGAAGGAAACTCGTCTGTGTTTGTTGCATTAAAGGCATGCCGCACGGACTGTACACTAACATGTGCAATGAATGTTAAGGAGAACATTTTCAAAAAATATATTTTTTTGTTCATAAATATGAATAAGAATAAGCATTTTTGTTCCCAGAAAAAGACAGGCAGCTTAAAGTCATACACACACTCTTAGATTTCAATAACAATATTTATGTGCACATTACAAAGGATATCCGTATGCATGAGAGACGAGTGGGCCAATTGGAATACAGATCCATACAGGGAGCAAGTGTTGCCATGGTAGCCATGCTCATTTCCCCACACAGTCCAGCCTCTATCATGTCAGTGGGAAGCACACAGCTCAGCGTGTTTCCCAAGACTGGGTGCATTTGCGGACATGACGGGAGATAGCGTACAGAGAAAGGATTTCTTCAAAATAAAATAGAAATAAAATGTGGAAGGACAAACAAAATGCAAGTAGAGATTTTTATGTTGTTAAAACTCAACGACCAGTCTGAGGCGTTCATTCTGCTAGCTAATGAGTTGTTATATTTAATAAAAACATAAACTGACTGTCCGTATGTGGCAGTGTCCATAGTAATGCTATGATCCATCGCTGAAACTCTACTTCCTTTCTCTCCTCCACTATAAAAGAGCAAATAAGGACAATTACACCCAACACATTTTTTAAAATAAAAAATGAGTGGAAAAAAGAGCTTAATTAGTAGACCTGTAACACATCATTACAATAAGAGCAACAAAAGCATTAAAACAAGCGTTGACTTCTTGATTATTATCATATACACTACCATTCAAAAGTTGAGTCAGTAAGATTTTTGATTCTTTTGAAAGAATCTCTTATGCTCATAAAATCTGCATTTATTTGATAAATATACAGTAAAAAGTGTAATATTTGCTAAATATTATTAAAATATTTTGGGCAATATATTTTCAAATGTAATTCTAATGTGCCGATTTGGTGCTCAGTATCCATTTCTTACTTTTATCATTGTTGAAAACATATGTGTTGCTTAATATTTTCTTGGAAACCATCATTTTTCATTCCATTTTTATCTAAAGGAAAAGTATTTATTTGAAACATCTTTTGTAGGTTTATAAATGTCTGGATTTTTTTCTGAATAGAAGTATTAATTTCCCAAAACATTTGAATACATGTTTATTTAGACAACCTGAACATTTGCTTGTGTGTCGTTGAATCGGTCCTAATCTCAGATATTATTTTCACCTGTAATAGAGAAAAAGGCAGAACCAGACCTTCACTTGAGGGGAGAGAAAAATAGATTATACATAAATCACCTTAAGGGTAAATGCTTTGGTTTATTTCAGTGTAATTGTAGGCAATTATCAGTGTTGCTACAATAGTTTGAATGTGGCCTCACCTGCGCATGAACCAGACTGAGTCTGTGCAGAAAGGTTTGGATCTTTGACAGTTCAGCCTCCACTGACTGACTAGTGGCCTTTTAGAAATTAATTAATATGTGAAAATATGCCAAATATATTATCACAATATCAGAATTAAACAAAAATAACCTTTAAGGACTGAATCTGAATCTTGTCAACGACAAATGTCCTGGTAGATTATTCAGTGAGGAGGCACTCACATGGAAAGAATAGGTAAAAAACAAAGACCCAAAATTGTCAGTAAACCCCTGAAGCTCTTCCTGATGAACACAGTCACAAGGTGGGACCTCTAAAGAAAGATTGTCTAAAGCCTCTGAAAAAGAAAAACAGAAGGAACAACGTCAATCTGAACAAATTTACAATTACAATCAATAGTGTTTATTAGGCTAGTAAAGTTACACACTCACCTTTCAAAGCAGACTTAGAAATTTTCTTACACCAAGCACCGGCAGCTGATACTGTAAATGACATTTGACAAGATGAATGAAATATGCACAGCGCATTAAGTCAGTCATTTATCAATCTTGCAGAATTAAAAAGTGTCAAGTAAATCAGGATTAGTTTAGCTCGTTGGTGTTTTACCGTTTAAAATCGCGGGAGATTCAGATAGCGCTCTCATGACAACCATCAGGCCTCCGGGCCGTTTACACTCAGCACGCTCCCTTTTCACTAAAGCCAAGAAACACCTCAAAACCTGCAGTAAAATACAGTTAAAACAATCACACGAGCGACATAAAGTCAATACAGTAACGTTAACTGAAAAACGTAAATGCAGCTAAATAAAACGCGAAATAAAACCCGAATAAAATATTTTATACTAAAAAACACATTAGGGATTTAAAAACACAATGTTGAACGTACCTGTCGTAATTTACAGTACATTTTCAATCTCAATAACAGTCAGCTTCGTCTGAAAACCCCTCAGAAAATTTTAGTAGCGCTGTCCATCCGCTCCACTAGATGGCGCGAAAGCCTGCAGAAAGAGTCACATCAGACAGCACACTGTCACGTACCTTTTATAGAGCTGCCCAGCAAGCACATGTAAATAGGGAAGCGTTTGTGGATTTCTGTTATTATCATTTTCGTAGTGAACATAAACGTTTAGCCTTTAATTGTGCAGGATGAGCGTGCAGCAGATGTTGAAAGTGTTCGTCACGAGACGCATTCCGCAGGAGGGTATGAAAATACTCAAAAAAGCCGGGATGTACGAAACTTTATATGATCTTGTATGCATGCATTGTATGAAGATTTAGCGTATATAAAATATTGACATGCTTTCCCTGGAGTGTCACTGAGATGAAGTAGCGCGTGTCAAAACTGCTGTGGTCACGGTTCATTTACAGCATATGTGTGTGTGTGTGTGTGTGTGTGAACCTCGAACTTGGGAGGAAGATACAGTTTGGCTTCATGCTTACGGTCTAATTGTGAATGTCACACTGTTAGGACATCATCCTTACAGCAAATGTAGCAGAATAAAAATGATAAAATTATTAGAAACAACTTGCACAGATTTTAGAAGCAGTTTTTGTTCATTTCAATGCCTCTATTATCCATTATCTGCACTGCAGGTGTAATTTGTCAGTGTGGGACTCCGATGAGCCCGTGCCCCGGGCAGAGCTCCTGAAGGGGGTGGCAGGTGCTCATGGGCTTCTCTGTTTACTCTCTGACAAAATTGATGCTGAGGTGTTGAATGCAGCTGGTAAGGCAAACCTCTTGTTCCACTTTAGAACAACTGCAGGTGGTGATACTGATTTAGTCATTCTGATAACACGCTTTGAATATTCTCAGGACCCAACTTGAAAGTGATCAGCACTCTCTCTGTGGGATTTGACCATCTTGCCGTAGATGAGATAAGGAAACGGTAAGTTTGTGTTCCTGTAAGCCATTAGATTTGACCCCAGAAAGTGAGAAAATGGACAGTGAATCGATGATGATGGATCACAGTAAGGACGTTTACACAATTTAAACGGATGTACTATCTTTCTTCACCCTAGAGGGATACGGGTAGGCTACACTCCTGATGTTTTGACGGATGCTACTGCTGAGCTGACGGTGGCTCTGCTCTTGGCCACAGCCCGACGTCTTCCCGAGGGTGTAGAGGAAGTGAAAAAGTCAGTCCAACACCTTTTCTAATACATTGTGTCATATATCACAGCTCTGCAGTTCCAAATGTTCAGCAGACTTAAAGGGAAAGGTCATCCAAAAATTGAAATTTTGTATTCATTTATACACTTTCTCCTGAGGAGCACAGAAGAAGATATTCAGAAGAATATTGGTATCTAAACGTATATGTTCCCCTTGACTTCCATTGTTTGGAAAAAAGATAATGTCAGGCGATGGAAACTGAAACTGGTTGGTTACCAATGTTACTTGAAATATCTTCATTTTGTGATCCTCAAAAAAAAAAAAAAAAAGGCACAAGGGTGAGTAAATGAGAGAATTAAAATTTTTTGGGTGGACTATCCCTTTAATGTTTAATAAGTATGATCTTTTAAAACAAACGGTCAGTATCCCTATAATATGCCAGTTTTTTTGGGATATTTCCCATCTCTCTCAGTGGCGGCTGGAGTACATGGAAGCCTCTGTGGCTGTGTGGTTACGGCCTTTCAGACAGTACTGTTGGGGTGATTGGTTTGGGCCGCATAGGTACAGTATGAATTATTCATTTTTTCTCTCTCTACCTTAAAATAAGGTACCTATGCATCTGCTCTACTATGTACACCATCTGTTCTTTTAATAAAGTGACTAATTCAGTGATAAAAAAAATAGTGAAAACAAGTCACTTTACACATAAGCAGCTTGTTACCATATGTAGTGTGATCTCTCTGGATAATTGTTTTAATACTTACTTTGAGACTTAATCATTATAGGGAGAATTTAATTGACTCGTTTACACTGCAGGTCTTGATGCCCAATTTTGATTTGATGCCTATATCCGTTTTTTTGACCATCTGTTTACTTGTTCTTTCAATTGAGACCCGTATCTGATATATTTTTACACCATGGATGAGGCCTGAAACTGATCTCAAAATATCTGAATGCATGTGTTTTTTTCCCTGTTTACATGGTCCTAGAACACATCCGATCTTTCACATATGAGCAAAAAAAATCTGAATTTGGGTCACATTTAACTGGCAGTAAGGCTTAAATAAATGTATTTAAATGCTGATTTGTAGGTTTGGCTATTGCAAGGCGACTAAAGCCTTTTGGAGTGAAGAGACTACTGTACACAGGCAGACAACCCAAACCTCAGGCCCAAGAGGTTGATGGGGAATATGGTAAGAAAAGACAAGAAATTGCCTGAAGAAACTCTATCCAGTAGTAAACGTCTGAAGTGGATCAAAACCTTTCACTGTGTATGAATTCAGATGCAATAAAACTATTTTGAGGGGATGAGAAGATTGTATGATGGTCTCTTACTTAATCTTCACTCAGTGCCTTTAGACACTCTGGTGAGAGAGAGTGATTTTGTGGTGGTGTCCAGTTCTTTGACTCCTGACACTCAAGGCCTTTGTGACAAAACCTTCTTCAGCAAGATGAAGAAAACTTCAATCTTTATCAACACCAGCAGGTGAAAAACAAAGCAGAGAGGCAGTGGAACATGTTCGATCGTTTCACATTTTTTTCTTTTACTACTTTGCAGAGTTATCAATTTCTCCTCAAATCAATACTAAACTGAAAAATACGGTTTTCTCTCTTCTCTAGAGGGGCGGTTGTGAATCAAGAGGACCTGTTTGAAGCCCTCAGCAGTGGTCAGATTGCAGCAGCTGGACTTGATGTTACAACCCCTGAACCTCTGCCCACCAACCACCCACTGCTGACCCTTAAAAACTGTGGTGAGTGAAAGGCAGCTTTTAAATCTCAATAGTGCCCTTGGTTATCCACTTCAATTTTTTTTTTGCCATGTATTAGTAGAAAAACCTTGTCTAACTCCGTTTTACTTTGTCTTACAGTGGTTCTCCCTCATATTGGCAGTGCCACCTACTTCACACGTGGTGTCATGAGTGAACTGACAGCAAATAACTTGCTGGCAGGCCTGACAGGCTCTGAAATGCCCAGTGAGCTGAAACTGTAATGCTCTGAAACGTAGATGCCATATTATGTCATTATATGAATGGAGAAGTAAGCAGCGTAAATCTATCTATCTATTAATTGCACTGCATTAACTACATGAGATTAGAAGGGATAAAACATGTATTACCATCACCTCACTTGAATAATCTTAATCATTGACTGGAACAAAGATGACACAATTTGATATTTTAAACATGCACATTTGATCTACTGTGATATTGCACATTCAAAGTCAACACTCAAATGTCCTTATACACTCCAGGCTAAAGCAGAATCAATGTTATACATTTTTTATTTTTAACAATAAAGGATTTAATGAAACTCCTGTATTAAACATATCTCGAAGAAACAGCTTTTGTTGGGGAAACAGTTGAACCACGTTTCAAGACATTGGGATATGCATGTCATTGTCATTACATAGATTTTTGTTGAAAACTTAAAATATCCATAGAATGTTTATTTTTTTTTATCCTCAATACACATTTATAAATGAAATCAAATGTATAAATGGAAACTACTGGGATTTTAAATTTACATGAAGGCAAAGTAAATGTTATAAAGCCAAAGTTTAAGTCTTAACAACTTGACAACAGTGGGAATAATTGATCATCTGCTGTTTGCCATAGTTTTCAATTGAGATTAGATGAGAACAATCAAGTACATTCAATTGCATCCAGTAAAAAAAAAAAATTAAATAACAAATGACACAAAATTACACCATCTCTTCATCAACTGCTGTGGTAAATGATGCAGCATCGTCCAGGTCCTGCATGCTCATCTCTCGGAGAACGATTCTCTATCCGGTGAAGTTTCATATGCTGTCAAGCTTCTTCAAAACATAAGGTGCTGAAAAACAGAAACCAACTTATTTTAACCATCATAAACATTTGAATTAACATTAAGAGACGCTGCTCTGTTTGACTCTACTTTCATAGGCTCCATGAAATGATAAGAAGCGGAACAGATTATTAATTAATACCCCTCACCCTGTGCCTCGAGAAACTAATAAGAATAATAACAAAAACTTGGAGTGAGATGATTTTATTTTAAAACGATCACGCGTGCACATGCAATGCATGAAAAGCCTAGACACTCACCGACTCGCAGAAGCGCAACATAGATCAAAAAGTTGCGAACAGACGTGATGACATCCTCACGCATTTTTTTCTTCATCTCCTCCGGGTCCATCTTCGGCCCTAGTCCCTCGATTTTAAGCATGTTTAAGATGGAATCAAGGATTATATGTGCCTCAAATGATCGCTCCAAGTCACATTCAATCCAAAAGGCATGCGAGAAGGGAAATACGTCACTTTGGACTTTGTTTCTAGGACCCCCGCTATTAGCCTACTACATATTGCCTGATATTAAGTCGGGTATTGTCACGATGAATACATGATTGAAAATAATGCATTCCTAATAACATCTCATGATATCTCATGGTGCATATATACTACGAGTTTTTAAAAATACGTTTTTAGAAAAAATACGTTTAAAATATGCGATTTTAGTCAGGCAATATGTAAACCAGCATATCGTGTCACAGCTCATTGTTTTGATTTTTGGTGCGCGCTTCTTGTGAATTGCCTCTTTTCAACGTTACCTGTGCCGTGTATACTTTACAAAACTAATAACTTTATTAGTTTTAATTATTTATACAGACATTATCAAATCTATTCTGGTGTTTATTTGGTATCTGTTGGCACTGAAGCCTTTTTAAAAACACAAAGATTGTAGCTGCACGTAATTTATCTACAAAAAGTCCACATTAGTGTATTTAGTGGATCATGGAGCACAATGGACTGCTGTCCAGTAACGCTTGTCAGACAAATCTAAAATGGGTTAATGGATGCACTGAGACGTCGCCCATCTGTTTACCCAATAAACGTAAACGAAATGATGTGAATACTGTAAATGGCCACGAAGAGGATGGTCCTAAGGGGGTTCCCTCCAAAGAGGGCTTGAGGAAACGTAAGTATGGCTCTAGGTTCAGGACATAAGTGTAGAATAGAATTTAATACAAATCAGATTTAGAACTAAGGTCTCAAAGTTATTGAAAATAATTCAATCAAATGTAAATGTACTGATAAAAACATAATAAAAAATATTATGTTAATAATTAATGAATAATAATAATTATTATTAATGAATAATAATTAATTATGCTAATAGCACTCACTATTCTAATTCTATTCTTTACCTTTCTAATATTTTTGTATTCTATTTTCTTTTCATTTATTATAAAAAGGACCTCTATCACTAGTTTGCTCTATTCTTTTTCTATTCTATCTGTTTTTTGTTTATTTATTATATTATTTAAAAGCCCTTGCTACATGTACTGCGTTTAAGCTAAATGAGACTTGTTATAGCACTTACATATCATTGCTCCCTTGTTTTTGATTGCTACTATTGTCCTCATTTGTAGGTCGCTTTGGATAAAAGCGTCTACTAAATGACTAAATGTAAAAATGTTACATTATTACACTATTATGTCCCTTATCCATGTACTTAATATACACCATTTTGTCAATAATTGTATTACTATTCATTTTCTTTTTGTATATATTTTGTATTTTTTTTTTACTAGAAGCACAGAAGCTGAACACGATTCCTTGTTTGTAACTAACAGTTTGCAGTAAATACCTTGCTGGCGAATCTCATTTTGATCTTCTACAATTGCTAATAGAATATGCATGAAGTATTTTAAATTATTAACCTAAACCAACATCAGTCTCTCATTTAGCAGTTCCAGTTGCCTTGTTTATGGCTGTTTAATGTTGTTAGGCTTTGAGTATTTACTATATTGATAACATTTGTATTAGGACAAAATTGTCATTCATTTGACTCCTGTGAATTACTTCTAGGTGGTTTTGTCTTGATTGATGGCCAGAGAGGTGTGTTCTACTCTGAGAGCTGGGAGCCCAATGGCAGCACTTTATACCTGCCTGTAAATGGCACTTTGTTAGCCAACATCGAAAAATATGATCAGATCAGCTTTGAGCAGGGTTGCTTCTGCATCGGCAATGCAGCAGGTGGATTTCAACAGAAGGTCCAAGGTAGTCCTCATTAGTTTGTTTGAACAATATTGTGGATAGAATTTGTAGTAGCCTGCTTATTTCAGGTCTGCATTGCCTGTGGACATCTTTTCTAGTAATTAGGTATTTAAAACTAGTAATACGGGAATCTCTTTTTGATTATGCAGGTCAAGCGATCCATTGCTGGCGATATAGTGAACGTGAGCGAAAGCTTTTCATTGCACTTTCTTACTTGTTCACAAACTTACAAGTGAGTTTACGGTTTAATATAAAAAAATTGTCTATGCATTAAGGTATGCCAGTTTATGTCTTCTCATCATGAATGTGTGTTTTCCTTCTTTATTCTGTAGGTGTTCCAGGAAGTCATTAGCACTCTTGATTGCCTCTGAGGACACACAGTGACATCTCAACTAAAAACCATAGACCAATCCTATTTCATTTAGTGTAGCCTAGACATTTCTCTTCTGTTACAATGTCTTTTTTAAACATTATTCTACATATTCTGATAATCAGTTATCACGTATATGTGCCTTTTTGACACATCAGTGTATTTCTGTTCTGTGCTGTCACAGCGCTTTCAGTGAGTCGACGATGAAATATATCAGCCATGTTTGATATCTAAAAAAGTGTATTTAGTTAAGCAATGACTTTATGTTCCATAAATGTGGATACTGATTTGTTTTGCATTGCAAACAATATTGTAAGTGATCTTGAAGCCTCTGTTATTGCTGTGGACCAAAACATGACATAAAATGACTGTATTTTAGATGCCTTTCAAGCTTGTTGCTGATTTTGTGCACATAATTTTTACTCTAAAAATGTTTGAACTGCTGCATTGCTGTTGTATGTGTTTAAGCTTTGATTTTGGTGACTTTTTATATTTTTTTACAATAAAATGTAAGACTAAATCCATTCAATCTGTTGCTGTTTCTTAAAAATGAAGATTGTCGACATGTTGTGTTGCATGTAAATGAGTGTGTTTCTTCATTTGAACAGATTTGGAGAAATTTACCATTCCATCACTTCTTCACCAACGGATGATTTGCAGTAAATGGGTGCCGTTAGAATGAGAGTTCGATAAACATTTGATAAACATCTCGCAATCCACAAGTAATCGACTCAACACCATTGCTTCCAACAAAAATATATGTTCTTTATCCATGAAATTGCTTTCTCCAATGAAAAACTCATCTCTTTTGAATCAGGAGAGAAATATCCGCAGATCAAGCACTGTTTACAAGCCAAAATAGTCAGAATTGACAGTTTAATGTTCAAACCCTTTTTTTTGTGATGGATATTTTTCAAAAAAACACACAGCTTTTCACTTTTCATGTCATGTTGTAATGTTTTTATCAGCTGTTTGGATTCTCATTCTGACAGCACCCATTTATTGCAAAGGATCCACTGGTGAGCAAGCGATGTAATACTGAATTTCTCCAAATCTGTTCCAATGAAGAAACAAACTCCACTTACTCATCTTGAATGGCCTGAGGGTGAGGACATTTTAAGCTAATTTTTGGGTGAACTATTGCTTTGAGTCCATTGCGTATCATTTTCTGCTCCTATTCTTCCTCTGTATCTTTTCCCTTCTCATCTCTCACTGTTTATACATCTAAAATGGTGAAATGTTACAAAATTGAATTGGAAATGGGAAAGTGCAAGAGGCTAATATCATTGTTCCGTTACTCTTAGAATTGCTCGGCTTTGGTAAAGTTTGCTCAAGTATAGACCAGTTCATTCTAGAAGCTGTTCATACTCCCCTTCCTCCATCAGTCTCAGCGGGTAGCTCTCCATAGATCAGTCATTACGTAGATCCAGTATGAGTCAGAGGGGCTGCTGTCAGACTGCAAAAATAAGATGGAGTGGAGAGACTGGTTGCAGTTTATTTGTTCTTCATGCCTTTTCATGAGGTGAATGAGTGAATGTAATATCTTACGCTATACAAGATTATAAGCTATCTCTCTTTCAAAAAGGAGTAAACGAAGGCTTCATTACTCTGAACTGCCATTTAAAATGGTTTTATACAAATTATACAGTGTGTACAATGGCTATTAATGTTTTAAATGAGTTTTTTAACCGAACTGCTCAGCTTTAATGGTAATTTTGAGAGTTCAGCAACTCTATTTGTGCTAAAAGCAACTGGCTGATGGTGAATGTTCCAGTTATTATGGCTCACAGAGGGGTTGTAAACACAGCTGGCAGCCAAGATTCACTTGCAGTTTGGTGCAAAGATACCTTATTGGCACCAGTCTAGATGATTTGTTACTTTTAGAGCTGAGAACACAAGTGAAAACAGCACCATTAATGCTAAAAATGAAGATTGGAATTTTTAATTTGATATAGAACTGACAATAATGACTGAAATCGCTCTTTCAGTCACCCATTCAATATAAAATCTCTGTTAGTGCATGTTGTAAATGTCATTATGATCATGACAATTGAATGTAATAATGATTATAGTTTTCACACATGCAAACTCAAAAGCTTTGTAGTTCATCTCTTTGAACACTAGACTGCAGCGTAACACAAGCCATCTCCCATGATGCTTTAACAGAGCGGTTAACCTAAACATGAAATTCAAGTCTGGATGTCAAACCACATGTAATGCACCTTGCACCCTGTAGTATACAATGCACTATATAAATAAAAGACAAAAAACACCTTCACCTGTGTGTCGTTATTGTCTCTGAGAGAAAATTCTCCACACAGGTATCAAGCTTGACCATAGGAGCTCGACCTATTTTTTTTTTTTTTACTTCACTGTTATATAGCTAACTAAAATATCGGGGATTTCAACCCCCCTACTAAAACTCAGCACAAAAAAAAGCTTTTTTCCAGCTCTAACTCCTCTCAGGTGGGATTAAAACAGTACGCACGCTTCATTAAAGACAGCAGATGCCTGTGTGCCTCCAGTGAGGATAGAGTATTTAGCTTTCTGTCATCGACTGCTAGAGCTCTCTCATCCTCTGTTTTAGCTGGCGAGGGGCATTGAAAAGCCCTAACCCTGAGTTTCTTCCTTTCTATCTGAGAATCTGATTAAAGGAGGCCTGGTTGGCTCTGACAGATACCGAGTGCTGGTGTGGTGATGAGAAAATGAGCTCTTTATCACGGCCTGAGAGAGTGAGTCGGCATGTTTAGTGGGGATGAGGTTTGCTCAATTCAAAAGCTTCTACGTGTTCACCAACTAAACTCAGAGTTTGCACTCAAACATTTGTGTGGGTATATGTTTAGTTAAATTGAGATGTAAATCATTTTGAATTTAACACTGCCTATTTATCCAGCTAATACGCCATTAAAGAGGATATTGCTATTGGGATAATGGCAATTATTATGATAATGGCTTTTACGTCTATTATGTTTTCTCCGACTGCGGGATAACATTTTGGTTAGTTGCACATAAGGGAATACTTACAATTTATGTGTTTCTTTGGCCTTAACTTGAACTCAGTAATAAAACAAAAACAAGTGTATGAACTAAAACTCATGGTAGTCATTTGATTTCTTCAATCCACAAGTATGTATTTAAAAGTTAAATATCTAAATCAATAACTGTTAAAGGGGTCAGATGTGACATGCACCCACCCACCCAGTTTTTTATTTGGTTATATTTTGTTTAGTTATATAGTTTCCCCTTTCTCATATGAGCCATAGATGCTTGTCTGTGTGATGTCACATAGACCCAGGCCCCTCCAACAATTGTTGATTGACTAGCATTCCAAATTACACCACAAAAATTGTAGTTAGAACTTAATCCATTACTTAACACATTTTTGGTAATGTAATCAGACTACTTTTGGAATACTTTTGATCTAAGTAATTTATCACATTGATAATTGTGTACCTAAGACTAAGAAAATATATTCCATTCGTTATAATTAACATGTTTTGTCAAGGTTTCCCAAACTGGGTTTTGTAAGTTCAATGAAAAGTTAATAATGTAAATTTTTTTTAAATAAAATAAGTTTTAAAATAACATCAATCAATAAAAAAAATAAAAAAAATAAAAATAAAATAAATAAATTGGAGAAATACTCTACTAATTCAAATAAAAAGTAATGTTTTCATCAGTAGTTGAAGCTTAATTTTTGGAATCTGATTATGAATCCATATTATATGAAGTTTATAGTCGGCATTAAATAAAAATCGTTATATATAGTCTCTCATAAGTTTACATCCTATTGTGAATGATTCATGTCTGAATGTGTTTCATGTAAAAAAAATAAAAAATTAAATACTAATAATAAATGCAATTTTAAATAAAAATTTTCAGTCATCAATAATACATTTTCAGTTATATTCAATCAAATAGTTTGGATAAACCCTGCCATTTTTTCCAAAAGCAACTACAAGTTTAGATTTAGATCTGCCTCTATCTAAAGGTTTTCCAATAATATCTTTCACTTGCATGTACTTCACTCACAATATGGAAAATGTCAAGTAATTTCAAGTCAAGTCAATTTTATTTGTATACTTTCTTTTTTTTTTTTACAATACATATGGCTTCAAAGAGGATTTACAAGAAAATCATAATGTTAATGTTTATAATTTTTTTTTTGTCACATTTAGCAGAGCTGGGTGATAATACAGTTTACATTTACAACAATACAAACAAGCAATTAGTTGGGACTTGCTATACATGATATACTGTTTTACATGGGTATATGCACATAAAACTGATTATATTTATTAATCCAGATTTCTACAGTATATAGCGCTGTGTGATAATATAGTTAAAATATAGCACATTTTGATTTGCTATTTAGTATATAGTTGGATGTATTAGATTCAACTAGAAACATATTTCTCTGAATGATATTATAAACTAAAATATCTGGCTGTAGCTACTCCTGCAACACTTTTTTTCATGTAATAATAAACATGTTTCCTGAATACTCCTTCCCTATGCTATTGGTTAGACAAACAGAAAGCCCCGCCTCAAACTCACCCCATTGGCTGAAGCGGTGTTGCTATGTCAGGCTGGTCGGGATTATCAAACAAACAAAGCAAGGTTTTCCACAAAGCCTCAGTATTTATACTTAGCAGGGAAATCAACACACAGATGGCGTATCATTGTCTCTGCAATGACTTTAACCTTTTAACACTTCACTTTTTAACTTAGCAAGCAGGTTTTAACTTAACAAGCTGTCATGTCACACATGAGTTGATGGAGGCAACATAAACCTTGTTTAGAGATACATTACCTAAAGCCTATTCTGTCTATGATGGAGGTGTTATGCAGTGGAGTAAATGCCTGAAATGAGCTCCACATGGATGTAGAGGCCAGCTGTAAGAGCTTCAGTCTGATGTGACATCAGATCAGTGCTTACAGGCATCTGTGCTTCTCTAGTCAGAGCCAGCTGTCCTATGCTATGATTGAGATCACACCGGCACCTCGTCTGTGCCAGACTGGCGGTGTTTGGCACTCGCCATCAGCCATTATCCAAGACCCTGCAGCTCCTCCATGCACTGCTGCACAAATGCAGTGTAACTGCCATCTGCTGAAAATCCTGTCACAGTCAGAATCTTTTAACCAGTCAGTGCATTAGCCAGTGAATGGATTGCTACACGGTTAGAGCTGGATGGTAGTGGATGATGATGTCTTTTATTAATGCGGATTTTTAAAATGAAATAAGAGTTCATTCAGCTGTCAGAGAGATGTTACAACACATTACAAGAAAAGAGCAATGAAAACACAACTTTCAAATATTTATTATAATTAAATGGCTACATGCTTCACCTGTGATTCGAACCAACGGCGACAGGTTCTGATCAGATTCTCAATAGATTTCTATAGGTTCCTTGGTGTGTCTGGGTTTGGTCTCACTATGGATGTAGGCTACAGCAACATCTGAACCAGATGAGGCAATAAGAGCAGATGGAGCATTGGATGGTCTGCCCCCAATTGCCTCATCCATGGCCCTGTACCACTTCCAAAATGCTGCTGTGGGCTCTCCATC
Source organism: Carassius gibelio (assembly GCF_023724105.1). NCBI lineage: Eukaryota > Metazoa > Chordata > Actinopteri > Cypriniformes > Cyprinidae > Carassius > Carassius gibelio. The sequence goes on along the minus strand of NC_068409.1, from coordinate 28,030,380 downwards.
CTCAGTGCTCACACCGGTTGCCGGACATTTGAGATCCTACAAAAATGCACAAACAAATCAAAAGCAGTCATTTTAATAGCACAATGTCAAATGATTTATGTATTATGTATTATAGAAATAACAACATGATCTTACATTATACTTTTGTTTCAGGTTTCCCCCCGTTTTTTTTTTTTTTTTAATCAAGAACCGCGTATGATTTTATTTCCCACTCAAGTCGAGTCAGGGGTGTGCGATACAGCATCGTCTGCGATAATATGGTAAGTGTTGTTGTAATGATGTGCAATCTGACGTTATCGAGTAAGGCTATATCACCAAATCACACACAGAGTGCACGCACATTGATTTATTAGTCTATTAAAACTCAATATCCCAGGCATTATACATTGTAGATGGCAAAAATGCTTCTGTATGCTTTTTATATTTAAATAATTTCATGTAGGCCTAGTTTAATCTATATCACACAAATAGCACCATTTTTTCTGCAGATGCATGAACACATTAAATAATATTTTTTATAAGTTCAGTAAAGCAATAAATGACTTATATTTTAGACATAATATTGTTTTTGCTCAGTTTTGCTAACAAAAATATTTCCAACCATATCACAGCACTGTTTTGCGTTGGTGTTCACTTATCGAATGAATCTGGTTTTTGAAGGAATCAGTTGAATAAATGATTCAGTGATTCACTCATTAACACGGTCAAATTCTTTGTTTCTGAATGAATCAGCCGTTTGAATGAATCATTTGAATCTCAATCACTCACTCATTAACATTAACTTGCTGTCACCTACTGCCGGTTTTAGTTTCACATTTAGACTTTTTTCATGTTTTAAATTATTTCAGATATCAGTATTCAAAGTTTTATGTTAAAAACAAAATATTAGGCTTATTTATACATCTGTATCGGCAGTTTAAATGCATCCATGTCTCCTATGATATATATAAACTGTGTAAATACATGCTATTTCAGATGCATGTTCCAGAAATGTTTTCTTATGTTGGAATGAAAGTTATTCTAAGTATTCTTACCCAAAAATACAAAATGAAAGAAATTGTTAAAACTGAAGACAATCTTGCTACTCCAGCTGTGTATGAACATTTTTTATATATTTTTTTATTTGCCTCTTTTCCATTTTGCATTTACTTGTACTTTCAATACTTAAGTAAATTTACGATTTAAAAAAATACTTTTTTTTTTTTAACTTATGCTGCGTTCCAGGAAGATTTTTGAGTCCGTAAGTCACGATTTCAAACCACGACTAATGACTTTGTACCATTCCAGGCAAGTCATTCCAAACTTCCTGAGCGCAGGGAATTGTAGTTAGATTATTAATTTTATTGCAACGTTACATTGTCCTAAAATCTATTTTTCAATGGGTACCACTTGCATAAACACTGCATCCGTAGGCAATATTATTCGGAGGGGCTGCCATCATTATTTCGCGTGCTGTGTGACATCAGAAGTACATCGATCTAGTATGAGTTCACGGTGTGAAGTCATGGGTTTGACTTCCATTCCAGTGCACTTTCATGGGTTTAAGGTTGGAAAAACACGGGTTACGGGTTGCCTGGAATGCGGCATAAATATCACATACTTTAAGACTTTTACTTAAGTAATATTCTAAATGGTGATATCTACCAAAGTCATTTTCTGGTAGGATATCTGTACTTTTACTTGAGTTTGACTTTCAGGTACTGTATACACCACTGTCAACACTGCACACAGGAAAAAAGATCTTCAGTGGATCTTTGGTTTGGTTGAGGTGCTATAGCATTAAGATGGTTCCCCTATGATTATGAGCCAGCGAACCACTTTTAGTGCTATCTAACACCATTTCTTTTAGAGTGTGCATTTAAATGTTGAGGTTGAGATGCTGATGTGTTTTATCCAATAACATTTGCTACTCAATTTGTCAACAGTACTAATAGACATACAGGTGCATCTCAATAAATTAGAATATCGTGGAAAAAAGTTAATTTATGTCAGTAATTCAACTCAAATTGTGAAACTCGTGTATTAAATAAATTCAGTGCTCCTTGGGCTTTGAGCTTCTCCACCCTTCCTCCAGACTCTAGCACCTTGGTTTCCAAATGAAATACAAAACTTGCTCTCATCTGAAAAGAGGACTTTGGACCACTTGGCAAGAGTCTAGTTCTTCTTCTCATAGTTCTTGTTGTTACAGACATCTGGTGAAAATTTAATGTCAACAGCACCTTTAGAAATGTATTTACTGAGACAAATGGTAATTTTTTCAAATACTTATTTTATCCGCTGTACAACAGTCACCAAATAAAACTTATTGAGTATTTAGATTTCGATTGGATTCTGCCATACAAAGTTATGTTAAGAGTTACATATCTGACAGTTTAAGGATTTAGAGTCAAAATTATCTAAAGGTCCCTTTTTTTATACAGTTGCTCTTTTGAAAAAATTGTTATCTACACTAAAAAACAATTTATGATATGCAGCTAACTACATTAATTGTATAAATTACTGTTCAAAAGTTTTGGGTCTGTAAGAAATCTAATGCTTGTGAAGGCTTCATGTATGCTTTATTCAAATGTATTCATGTTTAGGAAAAGTTACATTTTAAGCAGCCAGTTTTCAGTAAAAAATTATTCTATTCTGATTTGGTGAAAACAGTTTTAATCCAAGATTAACAACATAAATACTGTGCACTGACCCCAAACCTTTAAACGATAGTGTATATTGTTTTTAATATTAATCTTATTTAAAGTGAATATGCTAGTTTATTGCCTCTATTTACTGAACTGTAAATGTGCATTAAAAAAACTGTTGTCCCAGAAAAAAAAAAAAAATGTATTTAAGCGACTACCATTGCTGTAAGTTTGTTTTGATACTCCCCAGAACTGGTTTATACAGATTCACTTGTATTCCTAGCACATTTGAAGCAGCTTGTCGCATATGATAACGGTTATCACACATATCCAAAGCCTTCCCAAAGGTGTGGGTGACACAAAAAGAGATAGTTTCTGCATGATTGTGTATCTTACAAAGCCTGGTGGAAATTTTCCCCGGGTAAGGCATTTTCACCCTCACTAAGTCATAATTCAGACATTAAGTCCCTTCAGTGATGATAAGACTATATGAGCCATGTCAACAGGGGTTCAAAGAGCCCTTGGTCACACACTCACCTGGCTCCGTATAAAAACCCATGCTTGGACAGGGGGAAGATAGGGGTCATGATAACCGGTTGTATGATTCAACAAGGGCTTCTGAAAGAGCCAGCAGCCTACGGACATGTTTATGCAAAAATATCACAAGAGGAAACAACATGGTAGTGTGCGTTTACTTCTCTGTAGGTTAGGAAAAGGTTTTGCCGTGCCCTGTGGCTAACTGTCATATTCAAATGGTTCCCAAAAGATTTGAGAAAAAATCCTGCTTGCACAGTGCTTTCTCCTGACAGCTGTCTCTAAGTTTTGTTCTCCTTGTGCCACAGGATATTCCACTTGACACTTAAAAGCGACACAAAAAACAGTATTAGCCCTCTTTTTCATAGGTATATTCTGAGTTTAGTACGTTAAACCCAGTCTACAGCACTTATGAGACAATGTTGATTACCACAAATATTAACTTGTCCTTCCTTCTTAAAAAAGGAACAAATATTTGGGTACAGTGAGGCATTTACAGTTGAAACCAATAGGGCCAATTTAAAATAAATAATCACTATTTCAATAGTATAGCTACAAGATACCAACAATATTTTAGTTTGGGAAAAAAATCACTAACTTACCTAATAGACATGAAGTTTAATTTGGCAACTTTGTCACGAGTTGCGTGTATAGGTAGAAGGCTATAAACTCTAAAATAACTGTAAAATTGTTTATTTAAACTGCTTCAAATAATATACCAATTTTAGCAAAATTAAAGTGCTTTTATAAATTTATATACTTCACATTTCTGCTATTAAATCTCTAATTTGCTCCATTTACTTCCAATGTAAGTGTCTTACATTGCTGCTTTTTTAAAGAAAAAGTCTAAATAAATTATTATTTTTTTTGTGGTAATCAACATTATGCCACAAATGCGGTCGATTGAGCTTAATTTGTACCAAACCCGGAATATTGCTTTAATCTGAGATCTATCATCGACTGAGTCAAGCATGTACACAAGATGAAAATGGGAGACAACTAAAGAATAATGACACAACATATTAAGCTGTCTGTCTCCTGATGATGTCCATTTCTCTGTGATAGGCCAATTGTGGCTCAACTGTCAATTTGTGGAAGATTAGCAAAACTCGTCTTTCTGATAAACTCTTTTCCCTTTTCTCGCCCCCTCTGTTTCATCTCTCCTCTTGTCATTAATTATGCCGGGGCTCTTCTGAGTGGTAACAGCCAGTGGAGATATAATAAAGAACTCTTATCACTTTTTCATTACGTTCCAAATCAGGCCTCCCAGTCAGCAGCTGCGGGATAACAGATTGGGCCGTGTAATATTAGGCCATGGCTGTGGACAGATAGTGGCCTGGGGTTGGATCTGATACACTAAAGGTTATCAGAGTGGTATGGTTAGAGCTGTGAGATTGGTCACTCAGAGGCACGGATGCTGGTTCACTGAAGGTATCACGTCAACAGAGGAGTATAGCACATTGTTTGGCTTTAGCAGGACAGAGTATACAGACGTTACTTTAACTCGATCCATTCCATCGTCATAATAATATTGTCATACGTTGCTTTTTAGATCAGTGGGCTTCATGAAAGATCTAAAGATGCACATGCACGTGGTTTATATTGCTATAGTAATGAGCGCATTCAGAAGCCATTGCTGTGTGCTCAAGCTCATTCAGATCATAGATGTTTTCAAACATCTTCGTTCTACTGGACCCAGGGAAGATTATTACTTTGCAGATTGCCAAGACATTAATCATAGGATGAAAGACCCGAAGAAACATTACCGCCTGTTTTAGAATAGTGACAGAGTCTACTTCACAGAACGACAGACAAATTAAACCACAGCTTCTAGCTTACTCTTATTTGAATCACTGGCTAACAACACAAAATACGTGCTTGTAAATAACAGATGCTGCATTAGTTGCTTGAGCATATGGATGATGTGGAAAATGGAGTGCCTGTCAGTTATTGTAGATAAGTGCACATGCTGTTGACGACGTCTCTTATACTGCGTCTACAGCTGTCTTTGTCCATTTACAGGAAATCAAAAAAGAATCTTCTTACTCAGAACTTTAGCAAGGAAAACAGCTACATAATGTCGGACATTTCACAGGGAAGAAATACTTTTTACTTAAGGAAAGAAAAACAGGAAGAAGACTAAAAAAAATAACAAATCCTTAAATTGCCCATTATCCTTCTGCCGAGAGTGGTGCTGAGATGCCAGCTTGTTTCAAGTTATTGATCCAGAATATCAAAGTTCTATTGTAGCTCTACTTTTCTCCTGGAAAAGCTCTATATTTTTCCCCTCTCACCAGGCTCTTCATTTTTACTTCATTTTAACCAACACTATGAAAATTGCTGCAATTTTGCCTTTGAGAAAAATTTGTGTTTGTATGCATGTACAGATGCAATTTGGTTAATGGTTAACAGGTGATTTTTTTTAAATTCAAAAATAAGTTCCTAACTCCTCTTTTGTGTCTTGTTTGGTTGAGTATCACACTTAAAACAATGTTGAAAAGTTCTTGTCTGCCTCAGTTTTGAAGATTACCACATTGTACATTTGACTGTGAGTTGATCTGCAGGGTTTTGGATATAGTCTCGGCATTTTCATGCGGCACTTAAATGAAAACACAGCAAATGTTTTCCCATTGTTAAGGCGCATGGACTTCCAATATCCACTGCCTGTTTTCAAGTTAAATTTCTTCTATTGTGAAATAGCTTGTCAAATGCAAAAGAGAATGCCAGCTTCAAAAGGTTATGCTGAGGTATAGGAATAGTAGAGGTGTTTTCCACCAAAAAAATAAAAATAAAATAATAATAATAAAAAAAAATACTCTGTGTACGAAGCTGTTCTATAAAAGCATCTACAAAAAAAAAAAAAAAAAAAAAGAAAACTGAATTTAACATTACGCAATTTCACATTTTTTAAATTAGCATACTCAAAACTTTATTAAAAGAAAATAGCTACATAAGAACTCTAGAAGTAGAAAGATTTGCAAAGCACATTTTGTGAGATAAACACATCACATAGTAACGGTGCTCTAAAAATGTTATACCTCAAATGACAAGGGAATTTATAGTATTGTAACTAATAATTAGCAAGTTTTCTTAGTTCTATTACTTAATGTTCTGATGCACAAAACCCCCTAGTAAACACGTTTACATCATGGCACTGCCAAAAATTTTGCACATATTCTACCTAAACAGCCTCATATTTCAACCAGTGTACAAAAATGGAATTACAACAAAACATTTTTTTGCCATAAACAAACCTTGTTCAACAATAGATATACCAATACAATGACAGAATGACAGACACAGACATAAAAACAGATAATGGATGGATGAAAACAAAAAATGGAAAATAAAGTAATCCTAAAAGAATAATCTAATTCTAAATTGACCAGTTTAACCATAACTGTACTATGTGTTTTTCATCTGGCTATATGTACTGTAGACATCATTACTTTAGCACCATACATCATGCAAATAGCCCTCCTCACACAAATCAGGCTACGTCATTAATGGGACATTTCAGTTAGGATGCTGCCTTAAGGTTTTGGAGACAGCATATCTTGATGTGTAACATCAGTCATTAGTAACTATATCATGTTGTTGATTACCTGAAATAGGGAATCTCATTTAGCCTTTCTACAGCCATACAGGTCGAGACAGATGGAGGCTGTCGAGATTGTAGAGAGGTATTTTGCCCTGAGAAAATGATTATCCATTCTACACGTCAGGTATTTCTTCTAGCTGTTAAATTTGCGGGATTTCAAATGAATTTGCAAGTACAGAAAATGAAAGCACATCCATTTTAAGAGCGAGCGTGACTGTAGATTAACATTGCGGTGGGCTATTACTCTGACCAGTAGGAATTCTCCAAAGGAATAAGCTCCACAGAGGCTCAGCAGAGTGCACTTGTGGCGCTTGGCAGCATGCAACAATAATGAAGGCAACACCTGCTATGAATTCATTCATAGATCATCTGCTTCCTTTATTAATGCGTAAAGACTTACTAGGCGAGCTGTGCACCTCCACATCCAACCTCTTTGATTAATGTTCCTTCTGAAAACCGCATCAGTTAGAGAAGGCGCAATCTGGTATTTGTCTTTACAAGATCGTATCGACTTTTGTGAGCCCATGCAGAAAATGAACTGTCATGTACGCAACCGGTCACAAAATGAACGCCATTAATACCTCTGGACTAGCGTGGACAGACATGCCATCCCCCGCCTCAAGTGTTGGGAAAATAAGCACGTCTGTCTGGCTGCTGTGATGAGGGAGTGCTGACATCCATTCAGTCACATCAGAAGAATGGCTGTAATAAGGCCGACTATCAGCACTTTTCTTAGAAAAACATATTAGAATGGGCATGAAGTGGGGAGATGATACCACAAGCTATTCCAGCGTGTGTTAGAGAAGCTAATGACATTATTATCAGCACAAGCACAAGCGACACAGAGACTTCCTCTCACGCAATGGCCGCCCTTGATGTCTGGCTTTTGCAGGAATGTAAACTGAAGCTTGCAGCCAGATCAACATGCAAACAAAGGCTGCCAAGGAAAGCAGATATATTGCTCCACAACATTTCACTTATGATACTAAATAATTTTTTGGGCTGAGTTATGAAAGTGTACTAGTTCGTGTATTATATAAATTCAGGATAAAACAAAAAATGCAATTTTGATCCAAAATATTCTAACTATAAAAATCAGCTTTTTTAGTGTGAGGATTCAGATAGTACTCAATCTAAGATCATATGATTTGTTGTGAGGATTCACACTGTATTCATGATTTGATTCATAAGTACTCCATTTGATTAGATTCTAATAGATTCTGAGTTATTTAGATATTTCAATAATTTCCATATTCTAAATAACATGAGACTAACTGTTTGAACTATTTATTAAAAGTGTAAATGACTGATAATAGTAATTTGTTTATGAATCTTTTCTCATATAAGCCTAAGCATACTGTAGAGACCGTTTCTACATTTACCATATTTATGATGTGGAAAATTCAACCATATATGTTTGTTTTAGCATGGAGAAAACTAATAGAAAGTTGTGCATCTTTTTCAGGCATATTAATAGGCTTTGTGGTAATTAATGAAGTATTTTGGTTGAGATCACAGTTGAATGTGAAACTACATGAGATAGATGTACGGCCTTGAAAAAGTGAACTCTGCATTAATCTTGGTGCTACTCTAACCTTGCATCCCATTGAGATTAGAGCTTAGAAATTGTAACAGCCAAACATGATGCACACAATTTCCCTGTAAAATTACAAACTTTATGGTTATTTCAAGGCCAAACAAATCACACAACTCTGCTGTTGCAAAGCACAGAAACATGATCCATCCATCGTGTCACTGGTGGTGAACATTCACTAAGTCATAGTTGACATTAACTGAAACATAAACTAATTTAACCTCCAGGGGGCCAACTACAATCTTGATGCACTTCCAGTGAAGCTTCATGAAGATGAACTCTGTTCGATTAGTTCTGGCCAGGATCTCCTTTTGAGCCCTTCAGTCAGCATTTGATTTATTATTTAGCACCTTGATAAAGTTAAAGAAGTGCTAAAGAACAGAGAGAGGAATAGAAATAGATATTTCACAAGATCTTTGCGAGGAAAGCCAGTACACAGTGGGAAAGAGAGTAATACAATATGAAATAATACATAAAGTGAGATTTGTAATGAATTATCACACAGGTATCACCATTGAATAAAGCAGCATTGTTGGGTTTTGAATGCTGCATCCATATCAGGATTCTTAACTGATCTTAGTAGCAATCTACCCTTGGACAGCTGACTTCTGAAGGAAGATGACACTAGTTGATCGTCTTTCTTTTTCTGGTTGAAAAACTGTGTGTCTATCAGCTAGTCTATCGCCAGCTCTGACTAGCCTGGACCAGCATGGGAAAAAAGCTGCCAATGGGGAAGACAAACCCGACAGACAGCAGCCTGAATATTTGTTGGTATGGCCAACATTCATATTTCTAAATGTGAATACATTCCAAAAGGCTTAGTGTTATGGTTTTAAGTGTTGGGAGACTTGATTTGAGTCCATAATTCTGTTTTGGCTGCAAAATTAACCCACGTGATTGAACTAAACAGCCCTCAAACAGCCCTGTTCAGTAGTGAATGTCTAAAAAAAAAAACTTTACATGCATGAGAGACTTCTGTTCAGGGAGTAAAATCCCGCTGACATCTGCCTGAATCCCCCCCCCCCCCCCCCCCCCTATTGAATTTGACACCTTTGGTGCATGATCAATGCCAAGGATCAATGTTTGGCCCCTGCTGAAACAAACATTTTCAGACCACCCCTATAAATCATTTATCTCACTCATGAATTATAGACTGGATGAGAGAGACAAAAACAAAATTGACTCCAAGATAAAATTCATCCATTCAAAACCACGCCAGCCTCAGTTTCATTATTCCTAGTTAGTACTGAGAGAAGCATTGTCTGTAATAAAATGCCTAATGCCAGAATATGATGTTTACTTTTAACTACTGAAAGCCATTAAGTGTCTCAGCTATAATTGGATTCTCAAAAGGATGCCTTTTTAGTCCTCAAAGCCAACATCAAATGCACATATTTCCCACTGTCATTGTATGTGTAAACTCGCTTCTTTCGTCTTCACATTGTTGGGGAACGATTTGCATAGCCCTGCAGATGCACCTGCTGTGCTTTGTCTCTGAAACGTGTGTCTGATATTCCCCACATGCACACTTATAACCACTGCGGAAGATAAGAAGCATTACAATGGTGAGCGCCAGGAAAAGAGCATCAGAAGTATACGCGCTTTTAAAATGAGGTTTTTCTGCTGTGATACCTTTGGGGCTCTGGGTCCACTTAACTGCAATGTCATTAGTTAGGATATAAATGAGGACTTTGTTGTTCCGCAGTGCCATCCATTTAGACTTTAATTACAAACAGAATGTTTGGTGGCATCAGGGAGCTGAATGCCACATTGCACGCTGGATACTTATTCCGGTGTGCTAGTTGTGTGAATTTCTGTTCAAAATGAAGCTAAAGAACATAATATTGATGTGGATGTATAGAAGAAGTTGAGCCTCCAGCGAGCATATCGCAGTCACACAACCCAATTATGCAAACTAATGTAAGGGATGGAGTATCAAATAAAACTGCATAGGTTGACATTGTTTATTTATTAGTTTTGGACATTCATGAAGCATTTCTTGAATCTTAAATGGATAATTCAAGCCCGCTCCTGTGAGAGTACCCGAGGGCCATTTGCAATCTTTGAGAATAGATTCTCAACTGGTGGGTTGTGACCCAAAAGGGGCCGGAGGTATTTTTTAATAGGATCTCAGACAGCTGGGAATGTCAATGCTAAATGGAAATAATAAAATGCAACTAACTATATAATTGTGTGTGGTTATGGTGGTAAAATATATCTTTTTAAAATTAGGCTTTATTCAGATCAGTAAGGGTAGTGTGTTTAATAAAACACAACAAAGGTGAACTTAAATTAATTTGTAATATTTATAATATTTAATATTTTCCTATGCAAGGGTTAGCCTACTATGTATGGGAACTAGGGAGGTCTGTGGGAAAAAAATAGAGGGAAAAAAGATGTTTTTGGAGGATGATCATCGCTTTGGAGCAATATTTTATCACTGTAAAAAAGTATGTGGAAAGAACATAAATCAGTTAACACTTAATTTGAAATCATATGTTTACAGATAATATTTTAAAAGTTTCCTTTGATTTCAGTGCAGTAACAATATAAAAGCCAATTATTTAATTTTCATAAGCGGCTACAATTATATACTATAATAATTTTTTTGTACAAACGAAAAATAGGAGCATCATATTTTATTACGAAGGTCCCATGAAAAGGGGATCGTCATATTTTGGATTCTTGGAATGAAACATTTTGGGATAAGTAATTTATTGATTTATTTTTTAAAGAAATGAATGCCTTTAGTAAGCAAACACACATTAAACTGATCAGAGGAAAGACATTTATAACATTACAAAATATTTCATTTGAATTCTGTTCTATCAAACTTTCTATTAATTTAAGAATCCTTAAAGTTGATCTTTTTTTAAATGTAATATTATATTAAGCAGCACAACCAACATTGATAATCGGATTCTTGAGCATCAAATCAGCATATGAAAATTATTAATATGTTACACTGGAGACATAGGCTGCTTAAAATTCAGTTGCATCACAGGAATAAATTACATTCTAAAATACATTAAAATATAAAATACTTTTTTAAAATTGTAATAATATTTCACAATATTATTATTATTTTTTTTACAGTATTTTGATAAAATGATGCAGTCTTGTTGAGCATGAAATACTTTTTTTTCAAAAACTTTTGCACAGTAAACCTTCATTTTGATATCAGGCAGCCATTTGCGGTGTCTAATGTAACACAACCACTGCTTTAGATTTCCAGCTGCACTAAGACACATTTTGCCACTCCCTTCCATCACCAGGCGGGCACTTCTAAAAACTTTACACATTCAATCAGACTTCCTAATACTTAGACGGTCGAAGTGCCTATCTGATCTTTCACTCAGACGGCTCGGGCATCAGCTCCTGTAGCGTAACCACAGGCACACAGAGTAATCCATCATGCAGATAGATATCAGTTTGCTCTTGTTCACCACTCTGATCATGGAGAAACCTAACCGAAACAAACGTAGCTCTCACTTTTTATGCAAATAATCATAAGCTGGCTACTGCGCCTCTGGTTATACGAGTGCAAAATTTCCACAGCTCACCAAACGCAATTACCTGAGATATTGTTTGTTTGCTCATGATTACAAATGCCACCACAACACTGGCTATACATCATCAAACCAGAAGAAATGGCAAGGACCGAGCGGTGTTGGAATTCAATAGTGGTCTGCAGAGTGCGGAACAGTGTTTGCCTCAGATAACGTCAGTCAAAGGCTGCTTCTGCTTTATGCAGGCAAGCTTGTCTGACGCCACTGAAATTGCAAAGAAGGATATTCAATAGGACGTGGAGCACACCATACGCTGCATGTAATGAGTGCACCAGGCCCAGTGTCCCAATGTCACCAGCAGAGCAAGCCAAACGTACCCGGCCTCTGCAGAGAATGCATTGTGCCCCTCTGCCTTCCTAAAAAAAAAAAAAAAAGATAAATAAATAAAAACCCTGCATAAGTTATTTAATAAAATGGGGACCTTTTCTATTTTGCAGAAGTGTTTTTAAAATACATTTCTTTGTGATTTTAAATATAAAATTCATAAAAGCACATGCAAACATAAAAAAGGAAGGTCTGCTGTTAAATTGCATTTTGACATCTCAAAAGAGATAGAAATTATTGTTGAGCTGAAATTTTAATGAAGTGAAATATTTCAAAATAGCCGCTGCTCTGTTAGCATTAACATTTAATAGTCAACAAATTGACTGTTCTATAAATAGAAAAAAAATATTATAATAATAAGAAAGGTTTTGTTTTGCGCATCTCACCAAATGTGAAAAAGCAACAAATTGTAAATTAGAGCAGTACTGAAGTACTAAACACAAATGATGTCACTTCCTTTCCATCTTTTTTTCCCCCATGTAAATAATTTTGAGTCAAATTAGTGGTGTTATGGGGCAACTCAAAACTTCAGTGACACCAAATATTCTGATTTAGTTAAATTGTATTTTTAAAAACGTTATTGATGTGATACACATTTTTTCATGACTTAAAAAAAAAAATCGAATTTACATATTTTAAAAAGAAAAAGTTGTATTAATTTTGAATTCATATTTAAACTAAACAGATATACAGATAGATAGATAGACAAATAGATAGATATAATGTTTTTTTTCCAGCCCAATCTTATGAACACAAATGATATTCTCAAGGAGTGATTGTCATACACGAGGGAGCTTCTGGATGACAGTAACTAAACATGAAAAGTGAATGTAGCAGCAGTTATTGACTCTAAAATGAGCATTCATTATTTCTGCATAATTAGCTGTATTTAATGACCGGTGTTTAAAAATGAACAGTGAAGGAAAGCACAACAGTAGTGCCTAGCAGCCTCCTGTTAACTCTGACAATCAATTTAATAATAAATGAATAAGCTGAAACAGACACAGCAACTGTGTAGCTGATTTTCATTTTCCTCCACCATGGCATGTCTGTCAGGAGACAGACTGACCGGTATTAACTATAGATATTAGCCACAGATTCCTGCTTTAATCAGCCTTATTGTTGTGATTTTTTTCACAGCACACACATTTAGCATTTTCTGCACCCATATTGTTACGATTTTATTTTGTAATTCTTTTTCATTTCTTGTTCTTTTTTAAAGTGCAGATGAATTGGAATGTTTTGACAAACACAGTTATTTTTCTTCTTTTTCCTCATAAGCCAATGGGTGACAGTAATAACTAGGAATAGTTCCCCCACCCCCACCCCCGCGATTAACCACAACACATTTCAAAGAGGTTTTGGATTATGTAGCTAAACAAAGTTCTCACTTTGGAAACTGCACTAGAGAATGCCAGTGAACATGTAAAATTACTAGGGCAGCCCTTTAAATTTTGAGATTTTGAGTTTAAATGATGTTTATTATCAGCCATTTATTAGTACAGGTCTAGACACTCACTGATGCTCCAAAAGAAAAACCATGCATTTTGTATGATTCCTTATTTGGTAAAAATAATTAACATTTTGCACATTCTGAAAGGTGGATGTAAACCTTTGACCTCAACTGTCAATTAGATTTCACTCCCTAGTGTTTGAGTTAGAGGTTAAGAATAAGTTCAACAGATATTTCTTCACCCACCTACACCTGAACACTGAGCATTTGAGAGTTCATGATTCTGTTAAATGACAAATATGCATTCATAGATTTTCATTTATATGTGGTTTAATTTAAGTCCTAATTACTAGAGTTCAATCATTAAAAACGCTTGACTGATGTTTTGTTAAAAGTGATGCTTTATATATATGAAACCTGTGCCATTTTACAAACTGATTTGAGTTTTAACATATATAGTCTGGCAAGTAAACTGAAAAAGCCAATGTCAAATGCATTTTTCAAGGTCTCCGAATAGAGGGCTGATGGGTAAAAAAAAATGGAATTCTACCATCATTTACTCAAGCTCATGCTTCCACAAACCCTGCTCTCTTCCACTCACTAAAGGTTGATGTTCACCAGGAGCTCCCATTTCTGCATGTACAGAGGACATCCACTATTAGTATGTACATCAGTAATGACTGCGAAGGCACTTGTCATTAGCACTTCAAGCAGTTCAGAACTCACTTTTACCTTGTAGGACGCCCTCTGTACTCCACCGCAACTGCAGCCTGACTTCACTACTGTGTTAATTGGCAGACAGCGATCAGGCTGGTCGAACAGATGCCAGGTACATGCTATAAATAGATAAATAGGGCTCCTCTCTTATGATGCACTCCCAGCCACACCACCTTGCTTGCATAATGGATTTATGCTAATGCAGCTCACCATGAGGGATGTGCAGGTAGGCTGGTTCGCATTCCGCCTCCTGAAGTTAAAAAATAAAAAAATAAATCAAGACACAAGAAGGCATTAAAGGATGCAGGTATAATTTATCACACTAGAATTGTGGATGTCGTCACAGGACTGTGTGAGGTATAGAGGACATATACATTTCTCCCACTTAACTTAGACTAAAATGAACTGAAGCAAATCTGTCGAGCCAGCGGAGGTGGGGTCCTCATCAAACCTCTTCTGCAGTGATGTTGTTAGAAAGTGTTTTGAAAAAATTTGTGATGCAGTCAACCATTTTTGTGTCAACATCGTAGTTTGGTACTTGAGCTGAAGAGTGTAATTTTTTATGTTACAATACCTTATCTTATTACATCTTAATATGCAGTGACAGCTTTAACTTTTGTAGGTTAATAACTGTCACCCCGTCCCGAATACGGGACGCCTAGGTTTACCTTACTATATTACAATCAAATCAAATCTTGACAAACTATATATCGTTGGAAAGGTCTAAGACTCACAAATATATATTTTACCAATGTTTTTGGTTAAAAATAATGTAGGAAAAGTAATCGATTAATTTATGACAAGAGTGCCCCCTCAAAAATCAAAATTATAACAGGAGTTTTGACCTTTGTAAAAAAAAAAAAAGACTTCCTCGTTGCCTTTTTTCTATCACATTTTAGAAATCCTCAGAAATTATATATCGACCGAAAACTTAAAATCTCCAAATTCATCCTTTAAAACCCATTTTAAAATCAGACATTGCATTACCATGTAAACGGTACATCAATATCATGTTACAAAATGTTTTCAGTCATGAATTATAAAAAAATTGGTTTGTATCATGCACATTCAAGTCTCCATCTTCAAAAAACGTGAGTGACAGTTAAGGGGATAATATCCTCAAAATAAAGTGTGTGTGACCAAGTATGGTGTCCCATACTCTGAATTTGTGCTCTGCATTTAACCGATCCAAGTGCACAAGCAGTAGTGAACACACACCCGGAGCAGTGAGCAGCCAATGCAGTTGAAAATTTGAAGGACTAAAATTTCTAAAACTGAAATAAAAATAAAGCTAAAAAGCAAATTAACAGGACAGTAAATTTACAGTAAAAACAGTAAATTGTTTGTTTGTCGATTAGCAGCGAGAGAACAGTCAGTATTTTTGCAATTAGTAGTAGAAATATATTTATTTATTTGATAATGTATTTCATTTAAATTTAAGAGTTCAATATACTATATATCCACATAAAATGGATTGTTCAGAAATCAATCATAACCATGAGCACATTACCATATTGATGTGTTTTCAGTATTCAGCTACTTGGACAATTTTGTAAACTATGCTTACAGATATCTTTATGATACTGCAAGAACAATCTGTTCAAATCTGTTTAAATGAGAGAAGAGAGAGTGTGCACAATTTAAATTATGCAACTAAATTACTACTTTTTCCCGATGCAAGAAGACTTCATGGACAGAATTTAATTTAATATAAAAATGTAAAAGATTTAGTTGAGTATGAAAACAGACAGTTAACAGGTTTTACAAGGCTCACTAAATAATAATGTGCTAATTCAGGATCCACTAAATCACATCAAGACATGTTTTATCAGCATTTATTCTTCTCTCACCTAATGTTTTTTTTTTTTCTATTTTATTTTTTATCAGAGTATGAATTATACTGATCGAGGACAGAAAACAGGACAGGGCTGCTTCTCTCAGTCATCACTGATTCTCACTTGACTGTCTGTCTGTCAGATTTGACCTCAGTCTTCTAAGACCAACCTGTCTGACATCTCTCTATCAGCAGATGCCTGAACAGAACAGGAGTGACATGTCAGATTAAGCTATGACAGTTGTCTTGTAGAGCCACTGCTTGTGTTACATTCAGCTCCTGCTGCGTGGTATGTGGTCTTGTGTGAGATCCATGCTACGTGTGACTGTAGGTGAAGTTCATAGTGTGGAAGACAGAGCAGGCCTAGTTTGCCAGCCTCCTATGGTGACAGAAATATGACCACAGAGATACTGTGTAAGAGAGTGTAAAAAAGATACACACAAACAAACACAAAAAATGTGTTGTTTCCACATCAACCAGGATAATGTAGTCTCTCCCTCATTAATTGTCAATCACAGGACCAGCAAGCAGGTTCCAGGGCCTACTTGGAAAGATTTGGCTTTGTTAAACGAAACAGAATAATACTAATACATTTTAAGAGGAGCTTTTAACAGTCAGTAAAATCACATTTCTAGTTTGTGTCAAAAGAGAACTTGCACCTTACTGAAAAAGTACAAAAAGTAATATCCAAACAGAAAGATTTAATATGACATCTCTTATTAAAGGTTTGACTTTTAGTGGATTTTAAAGACATTTTTTAAAACCATTTCAGTTTAAATTTGAAAAGAAGATTCCTGACTGTTTTGAGAATTTAAGAATGACTCCTGAGTTTAATTAGAACATAACATTATTAGACTGAAGGAGTCTCTGGGGTTTGATAAGCACTGTCAAGATGCAGCAGTGTTACATTAACAGGGCTAAAACAGATTTTCCACTTTCATTAATATAAACTGAATAAAAGCAAACATTATCACACTAGGACAAAAATACAGTTTGAGAGACTAATATTTTGCAGGCAGACAGATACTGTGTTTATTATTATTTTATTCCAGCACAACAATGAATGTTTAATCAGTGCTGTCATTTAAAAAACAAAAACAAAAACATTCTTATTTATTGGATATTTTTAAAAGCCATACTCTATGATAAAAATACACATGCATTTTTTGCAGCACAGAAAATAAGTTAATTGATCAACGATTTATTTAAAGTATGAACATATACAGTACATATAAGATATACAGTTTTCTTTTTTTTTTTGTGAGTGAATTTAATGCCTCCATACAGCTACACACATTGCCATTTCCAATCAATACACCAGGGATCCTCAAATCTGGCTAGCGAGAGCCATGCTCCTGCAGATTTTTAGCGCTAACCCTAATTAAACACACCTGAGTGTGCTAATGAACGTCTTCAGGATCATTAGAAAATCACAGGTAGGTGAGTTTAATCAGGGTTGGAGCTAAACTCTGCTGGAAAGTGGATCTCACGAGATTTTGAGGATCCCTGCCATACACATTTCACACTGCAAGATTCTGAGTCACAGACAGGTCTATGTAAATACATCTGTTTAGCCTGTTAAATATTTCTCAGCAGTAGCAATACATCAGCACTTCTCTAAGATTGTGTCTTTGATAAAAGAGTATGAGCACGAGCATGAATGATTTGCCTCAGATTTCTGACTTTTGTCCGCAACCTACAGAAAACAGTCATGTAGTGTTTACTGTAAACTGCAGGGTTAAAGATGAAGAAGAAGAAATGGAAAGTGACAATAAGGCCTTACCCCGAGCATGTTGGAGTTTCATCTATCTGAAAATGTAAACTGAATCAATTAAAGGGAAAATAAAAAAAACTAGCTGCTTAGAGTCACAGTAAAAGAAACGAAGAGCGACAACAGGGTCTCACCCTGAGCATTTTAATGTTCAATGCTTGCGGCCAATGAAGTAGAGGGAGGACATTAGCACTGCTCCTCCAGTGCCTTAAATAATGCCTGATGCTGCAGGAAGGGCCAACCAGGATTACCTGCTGCCGCTGACACACTGCCCTTGTAGCTGCCTAGTTGCAATTGGGCTGGAAAATGGCTCATCTCACACCCTGCCATCCAATTTCCTCTCGCAATGATAGAGAGGTGTACTCGCCTTATCCATCGCCCTTCAGATGCTCTTCTGCATGTGCAAGCTGACTGCCACATTTGAACACACTCTAGTGCACGCTAGTCTTGTCGGATGTGGAGAATCACGTTTTCAACGTCTGTGGATGTTGACATAAATCTGCTGCAAGCCGGTCTGCTTTTCTGATAGAGTGCAAACACACAGTGTATCCTTGAGAATCTCCTGATTTGACCTCAGAGTTGATGCAATATCCAATGGCATCAATTTGATAAAAATATCCAGTGATCCACAGTCTTGCAGGGACTGTCATGGTGGATGCTATCAAGGCTTGTTGGAAATCATTGAAATTTACAGCGTGTACCATCTTAGCTGCTCTGGGCATTGCTCTGTGATTGATCTTGAGTGCAAAGAACTGGCCTACGCAAATTCGAACCTGGAAAACAGCCTGCTCCTCTATGATGTCCTCACTGATTGCTGATGATACTCGTTGCGTGATTATTATGCAGAATATGTTTGTGGAGGGATAGTACAGTTGATGCAGCAGAAAGAGTCACTTATTTTGGGTCAAATCAAGATTGTCATAAAGATTAGTGGAAGAACGATGTCTGAGATTTGAAATATTCACTGTCAAACCCTTCGGAATTGGTATCTTTCCTGATTTTGGGGTTTGTACACATTTACAGGCTCTTCTGTGGTTGGAGGCTCTGAGATAATGAGCATTTCAAAAGGATTTCTTTTCTGTCTGCTAGTAAAATGTGAGGAGGAGCGTCTTTTCAAGCATGTCCTCAAGAGTGTTCTGGATCAGAGTGCTATCAGAGGCTGTTTTGTTTGTCTTCTTGTTTGTCTCGTAGCCTTTATGTCTTGTTTTGTGTGTCAGGACACCTTTGGCTTTGCAGTCTGATGACAGAAGTAATGATTGTACACCGATCATCTCCTCTTCAAGCTGTCATCCCTCAATGAGAGTTGCTACAAGCTGTCAATCAAGTTTGAGACTCTCGAAAATAACAGGGGTACAACATTTTTAAGGATTAAAAATGTAAAGTTGAAATAACATTACATACTGTATTAGTAAAAATTTTAGTCTGTTACTTGGAGAAAATCTTCTCAGTTGTGGACTGCGCTGAGTTACTACAAATTTTGACAACACTGAATATGATCATCTCTTTGAATTAATGTCGTGCAAATGGATGTGTTTTTCGAAGCTGACACTAAAAAACAAAGCAAAATGGACATGATGTTAATGCATGTTATCACAGATGAAGAATCAGTTTCTTTCAGAGCAAACTATAAGTGTGTGTAAGAAAAATATTAATATTCAAAAGAGAGAAACTCAGTCATAAACATCTTGGACAATATGAATATTTTCATTTTTTTTTAATTAGTATTCACAACAAAATAGACACTGAACAAAATTGTTTATAGTGCGTCAAGAGCTTGACAGACAGTGTGTGCAAAGATTTTTCAAAATCACCCCCTTTGTGTTCCTCGGATAAAAAGACAACAACATACAGGTTTGGAATGACATGAAGGTGAGTAAATAATGGCAGCGTTATTATTTCTGGGTGAACTATCCCTTTAATGCTTGAGCAACACATTGCTTGCCAAGATCTCATTGTAATTCATGTGTGACAGTCTACATTGCCAAAGCAGATACTATCTAATGCGTTTGACTCTACTGCAAATTCACATCACATTGATTCATTTTAAAGCATTTTCACTCTCATGTCATGATTGCCTCAGGAATCATGACAAAATATTTAGTGTTGGTCATTTTGTAACTCCTGGTGCAAAATCGCCATCTATTCCTATATATATATAATTAGTCCATGTCACCGTTTAGCCTTAAAAAACAAAAAAAACAACAGCAATAATAATACAAGTAATAATTCTGACTGATCTGCATTTTGATCTCTATTTACAGATCTACAAGCAGTATAAAAATTTAAAGACAAGGACTTTGTCAACTTGCAGTTTGGCATCGTCTCTTCCTCATACCTTCCACCGTCCTCCTTTCTCTCTTCCTGTCTCTCTCTCTCACAGCAGTCTCTCTCAGTCTTCTGGGGAAACTGAGGCATGTGAGACCATGTGGTGCTGCAGCATCAAAGACAAAGCTGTCAAAAGACTGGGAAACGAAAGCAGGAAGTAAAGGAAGATAGAGAAAATGGCTGGGGGCTACTTTTGGCAATGGGATGGGAGTATAAACTAGATGTTAAAAAAGACCTTCATAAATTGACAGTAAGACAAAATAAAACTGTCAGACTGGTAATCCTGCAAACACAGGCAGACAAAATCATACTATTTTTTAAAGCTCTGATTAACAGAATTAGATGAACGAGCTTCTCCCAAACCTTCATTTAGATCTAGCGAAAGGTAATTCAGCCTGTTTGCTTAGACGTCTGGTTGAGCATCTGCCAAGAATGAGATTTATTATCCAAAATGGTCCTGCCCACAGGTTACTTTAAAGCTACTTGGTTGATATAGTGTATATTCAGGCTGAGTGTCCTTTAATAGGAGTCAGAGGAACTCTTCTAACTCGCATGCGAGCCAAACAGCTGATCTGGGGGACATTCTAGTGTCTGTCGTCTGGTCGTTAACCTTCCCTACGGAAATAAAAAGAAATGTAAAATTGTAATACCATTCAGTTAACTGCTATTATATGTTTCAGCAGACCAAAAGTAAGAGCTGCAAGCCCCTATGGTGTCCAATTGTAGTTTGTGTGAAATCATATTACAAGAACCTTTGCTTTGTATTCTCAGCATTCCCTCCCTAGTCTATCACAATTCAATCACGCTCTTTACACACTCCTGTGACATATTGCTGTACCGATGCTGAGCTAATTCACTCCTCATCCTTTTATCCTACCACTTACAGATTGTACGCCTTCATAGCATAGAGCTGATAATCTACTGCCTGCAGCAAAACAGAATCTTTTTTATTGAAAGATCGTAGGATTACTCGCAGCCGCTCTGCGTTCACACTCCTGGTGGTGGCAGTGTTGCCTTGTGCAGTCTGTCACATTCACGCGTGGCTTTGTGGAGGTTTTGACAGGTCACTGCTCTCTCCAGATGCCCTTTATTTAAAATGCAGCAAAGGGGCAGGGAACGCGTGGGCTTGTTGTATGACAGAGTCTGAGTGCAGCCGTAGTTCAACGCACACATTCTCAGACAAACAGACACGCGCACAGACTGTCAGCAGCGCGGGGGGTCAAAGAGCTATTCACTTGTGCACCTATTATACATCTCTCTCTAAACTCAAGGCGTACCGGTGAAAGGGAGAGTGGAGGGGGTGAGACAGAGTTCAGGTTCTGTGTTTGTCATGTCTTTTGTTCAAGAAGCATTTTCAGGACTAGATATGGTCAGAGATTTTGAGGAAGCGCAAAGATCGAGCAACTCTAGAAGTCCAGGGAAGCGAAAAAGAAACACTGGCAGTGGGCATCCAACAAGAATGGGCATGAAATGCCATTTAAAATATGATGCCATTCTCATTACTATAATAAATACCATAGTACTACACACCATATTGATATAGAATGGTATTTAGATGCCATTACTTCAAAGAATACCATGGTAGTATAAAACGTATTATGGCTATATTGTGGTACAGTGATGGAAATGTAATTTAATTCCAAGAATGCTATGGCACATTTCAAAATACCATGTTGGCACCAAAAAACAAACAAACAAACAAACAAACAAACAAACAAACAAACAAAAAAACAACTCCTATACCACCCTAGTATTTTCAAATTATAATACATTACTCAGCAAAATACTTTTGCACTTTCTGGTAGTGTTAGTCACATTAAATGTTTTTTTGATTATACTAAAAAGTTACATAACTTGGTCCCATTTTGTTAGACACACATGTATAATTCTACAACAGAACAAATAAAAATGAACTACAACTTAATTGGTCTCTTTTTTGATGTTATTATGAAAATACTGAGCAAACTGTTCTATGTTCTTTTCTATTTCTATGGTGAAACATACTGTACTATAAGTCAAAGCATGCAGGATGCAATGCTTAAATCACAACTTGACCTAACGTGTTGTCTATTGTGACGAGTCAGCTGCCTCCTCCCTGATTGTCACCGGCACCCCGTCCTAAATCGCCGCCCTTCACCAGGCTCCCGACTGGAGTGGGTGTGTGAGAGGAGGGGCGCTGGACGAGTCAGGGCTGGCGGCGTGTGATGGGGCACACCTGATGTGAATGGAGCCTCATCCCCGCCGCTGTTTAAAAGCCCAACGCGCCTCTCCTCGGGAGACCGGTCTCTTCCCCGTGCATGCACGCTGGTGTCCTCGTGGGTCCAGGAAGGGAGCGTTGAGGGACTCCCGCGCCACCAAGACGTGAGCTGCCGGACCCGCGATCCGGAGGAGAACCGCACCCGTTTACACGGCCGACGGGCCAGGATGCCGGGCCGTCCATCCCCTACCAGCGCCGCGGCCAATGAGAGAGACGCGGCCGCTAGGAGAAGCCGCCGCCCCTCGCGCCCCGGACCTAGGAGGGGATCGCGTGCGGCCGCCGGACTCCGCCCCTTGCCTGGACCCTTCCTCGGTGAACACTGCCCGACCCACACAAACCCCGCAGCACAACGAGGACACCAGATTCCCTGTTATTTTGGACACTTTCCCCCTTTGGCCACTTTTATTCCCTTTGTTTTATGATTTCTGTTAATAAAAGCCTCTCCGAGGCCTGACGCCACGCCCACTGTGTCTGTCTTGTGCTCCTCCCGTGACACTATGCAGTATTCCTTCAGCAAGAGTGCTAAAAACAGTATGACTGGGGTTAACTCTTAACTGTTCAGTAAACATGTAGTTAAACACACATTATTACATTTGAGATATTCCCAGGTAATTCGTCAGTTTTTTCTTCAATGAAACTAGTTTCAAAAGAAACCGATAGATATTCAGCATTGCGTCTTTTAACAACTTCACAGTGGTGTTTCCTTCGAGAATGAATCAGTGTTGAATGAATCTTTTGAATGAATGATTCAATGACTCTTACTTCGTATTAACATTTGTCGTTTGTGCTATGCCAGTGAAAATAGTTCCACCACAGAAAAACCCCTTCTCTCAGCAGCAAACAGTAATATTTGGTTAAAGGAAATAGTTTGTTGAACTGTTGCAGTTCCATAAAGGTAAAATTAATAAGTTTGTTCATTGCATTGCTTTTGAAAGAACCGTTCAGAACTCATACGAACAGTCACTTGCCACCACCTACTGGTGTAACAATTTAACTGTTTCTTTTTTCTCAATTCAGGTTTATTTGTATACCCTTACAAAAAAGTAATATACTGCAAGTTAATTTTACTAAGTATACTTAAGTAAAGTTCAAGTATATTTTTAAGTATACTTTATGTAGCAAGTATACAAATATCAGTGTTCTAGTAGTATACTTGTAAGGTTACTGTTTCAATACTCCTTGGGACTAAATTGGCCCATTTTCTAGTATATAAAAGTATACTTTTAAGTATACTTTAAGTATAACAGTAGCAAACTTTGAGTACACAACTAGTTTACCTCTATGTTTGTAGTTTGTACTGCAATTATACTAAAATTGAACTGAATAGGTATACTGACAGTAACACTTTGTACACTTTGAAGTATTGGATTGCATTCAGAATGATTCGATCAACACCCCAAAGCCTGACTGTAATTATTAAATCTTCATCGGTCGACAGTTTATCCCATAACGTTACAGTTTTGATGCTGTTTCATGTCAGATGATAGTGTTACATACATATGTTAGTATCTGGTGTATCTTTTTTCTTCTTTACTTATGTTTTTTTCTGAGCAAAATTCTGAGCAGAAGATGTGTACTAGCGCCCTCTACCATATAATAATGAAAGCACAGATTCTAGTATAGCTCAAATATAGAATTTTTCAAATATAGAAGTCACATATACTCATTTTTCATGTCATTTTAAGTATATTTATGACGAGTCCAAAAAGTCAATTTCTGAGAAGTACATAAAAAGTAAACTAAAGGCATACTTTCCTATTTTTTTTAGTTGAAAAGAAGTATACTAATAGCACTTTTCGCGGTACAGATCATTGCATAGCAGCTTTACAGAAAATTTTAAGTTTAATCTGTAGAAAGAGTCACTGAAAAAAACTCACAGCTAAATCTGCTTTAGTCAAATTCATGGACTGAATCTTTTGCTGCGTTCCAAGCAGGTTTTTGAGCCCGTAAGTCACGACTTAAAATCACGACACATGACCCACGACCCACGACTCACGACTTTGTACCGTTCCAGGCAAGTCACGCCAAACTTCCTGAGAACAAGGAATTGTAGCTGAATAAACACTGCATCCATAGGCAATATTATCTATAGGGGCTGCCATTGTTGTTTCGCGGGCTGTGTGACGTCAGAGCTTGGAACTGGTAGTACATCAATCTAGTATGAGTTGACGGGTGGGAAGTCACGGGTTTGACTGCTGTTCTGGTGCACTTTCATGGGTAGAAGGTTGGAAAAACATGGGTTGCCTGGAACACGGCATTACTGCTGTATAAAATAAATATTATATATAATATAATACATATTTTATATATGTTTATTAAAAAAAGTTAGGTTATTAGAATGAAAGTTGGACAGATTAAATTTGTTTTTAGTAAGAGATTAACAAAATAAAGAATATGCTATCTTTAAATAAATAAGCACATACATAAATAGCTACATACATAAATATAGGCTATCTAAATTTATATAAAGCGAAATGTATCTTTTGAAAATTGCCTTGCTTAATTTTACAAAAACAACAACAACAACAACAACAACAACAAAACAACACTTTGCAATTTAGATGCTAGATTAAATCTATAACAAAGATTAAATCTTAAACCATGTGTTAAATTAGGCTGTATGCATAGAGAAATGAAGCAAGGTCAAGTGCAATACATCTGAACACAGGATTCTGTCACATGAAATACACACGTCATAACTGACGTCACTTTGTGAAACTGGCAACACAGTGTGAATGTTCTGCTCACCCATGTCTTGATTATAGAGGCAAGTGAAGTACATGAAATGTAGAAATTACTTGTGAAACTACCACCTGCCTTTGTGATTTACTGCCTGCCAGGACTCCTAACAAAGCCTCAATTCAACTGGGCAATAAATCGAATTCGAAGCCATCACAGGTCCCATCAGATAACCATTAAGGAGTTAAATGAATCCCAGTCTCTGTCTATGCAAATCGTCACACGGATCTATCTCATTAACAGGTGTAGAATATAACACCGACATCGAGAATCATCAACCCACAATTCCAGCTATGATCCTCTCTCTGCCACTTCCCTGTTGTGTAACATTTCTGCAAGTGATTATACTGAGCGGGCCCCCTTCAGTTTCCACGTCTTGCATTTAAGCGTCTGACAACTGTTCCATATCAACCTCTGCAGTCCAAATCGGCCTCTCTAAACACAGGCAGCCTCTCTCTCCTCTCCTGGTGGTCGGATCAGCACGCTCCCTAAAACCTAATCCCTGTTGTGCTTGACAGAAATGCCAGCCTCAAATAGAGTTTTGCCTCCGAAAGCACCCCTGCAAAGCCCAAACATGGCTTTTATTTAGCCTTACAATTCCGACCAATCGTCCCCCTCTGAGCTGAATGGAGAGGGACAGGCTGACAGAAAGACTGAATGCAGGGCTCATAGAAACATGGAGATTAGGGCTTGTTCTCTTTAAACCGAAAGTTGTAATGTGCTACGCTTAGTTTGAATAGTCACACTGGCTGAACACAGTCCTGAGAGCCGATCAATCAAGCGTTTTTTCTTATTCACACTGTGTCGGTAATCAAAAGGGAAGGTGAGAAATAAGTGAGGCATTAATTAGAAACAGACACTTAAAGAAGTGCAGCCAATAATTATAATTTATGTTTATGAAATATATATATATATATATATATATATATATATATATATATATATATATATATATATATATATATATTTTGTTATATATATATATGCCTGAAAAAAATAAGAATTTAAGATATAAACTTAACATATAAAAATATAATGGAAAACAAAATATAAATAAATAAATAAATAACTATTTAAATGTTCTTTTAAAAAATATGAATTCTTAAAACAATTTCAGTCATATTGCATGATAATATTGCATGCATAGAAAAGAAAGCTAATTGGCAATTTTAATCTCCCAATTCTGTGCCATGCTTAAAATTATGAAATTGACTGGGCATATGAAAATTTTCAGACTGCTGAAGACAAAAACCATTTTAATTGGTGTGGGAGGCTCCAATGATCAAACCAGTATTTAAAACAAAAACAAACAGCTGGGACTCTTTGCTGTTTATGGTCTCGGTTTATAATCACCTCCTGGGTGACAATGAATCAAACAGACATAAGTACATCAAACTGAAAGTGAATTTATGTATCCACTCTAGTTTTATTGCTATTCAGAGGAATATTGGAATTAGAGCTCTTCTGACATAATCATAATCATTTTTGTGTAATAATAACTCTGATTTCAAGAAATAATGTGTTAGCATATTTAAAGATGCATACTGATACCAAAACACTGAAATAAATCTGAGTGCGCTACATTAAGCCCTGACAGGATTTTCACAACTCCATCTGTGCTGCTAAGGCAGTTGCATCCATAAGCTGCTGTAACTCATTTCTAATTGCAGAGTTTTGATGAATCCAGGAGACGCACTGTCATGAACGCTACTCTCACCTTCAGCCATACATCTGTCTCGTCACCTCCCAGCATCCTCAGATTCATTTATTGCACTTTATTAAAACAGAGCTTGCTTAATTATTTAGTGACCTAGATCTCCAGAGAGATTCTAGAAACTGTTCTTGAATTTTATTATGCATAGCCTGTTCTTCTTAAAGCAGCCTTCATGAGCCTTAATAGGGACGATTTCAGAGGAACGCCTGCAGTCAAGGTGTCTGAAATACAAAACCAGTGAGTCTACTGAAGGATAGTGGTTTATAGTGCAGTCACGTAGCCCACATTTTGGTGAAGTGTGATTATATGATAATTTGATGTTTGCTTCTTACCTTTCCTCTCCATCACTCTTACAGTGTTTCCATCCGACTCAGCTAGATCCTTATGAACAGACATAACTTTCCGACAAAACACACATTCAATAAATTATCTCTGGAAACAGGCAATATACTTTTGATTGTATGTTTCGTGCAGTCACAAACTTACTTTACAAAGGACCAGTAAAGAGAAAAAACAGGGAAATGAAATACACTTAGGAACAGTTGTTGTCACATTGGATACTTTATTGTTTTTGCGAGGTCGGTTATTGAGACTTGCTCAGCAGGAGTGTGTCCCGGGGGCTTTACCTTCCAGCGCCACTGCCATCTATTCTCAGATAGCCCAAACAATCACACGGCTATCACACATGCCAGCAACACAAAATCCACGGTGTTACTGAATTCCCCTGTGAGATAATTATGGTTACACTGTCCAAATGATACAGCAATAAAATCTTTAAAGGCATTTTTCACCTAAAAATGTAATTGTCGTTATTTAAAAATGCTGTTCCAAATATGTATGCTGTATGCTTTTGCATATGTGTAATTTGTTTTTTTTATGGTCACAGCATGATATACAAAAAGGACAAAAACAGCAAAATACAAAAACAAAACAAAAAACAAACAAAAACAACCTCCATAAAAGTAGGCAATATGACTCATGCATTCCATATTCTCCATATATTCTATGGATCAAGTCAAATGGGAGTCTTACTAAATTTGATTTCTTTTATCAAAACTTAAGTTTCTTTCTTTTTAAAATATGAAGGTCACATTACAACTGTCTTGGAAACATTTTTGAAACTTTTTAAAAAGCCTTTTATGTATATACATTTTTGTTTCGTTTCGTTCATCCAGACAAAGACTTTGCATATTAAAATATGAAAATCTTTCATAAAAATACAAATTTTTCAAATAAAAAACAATGTACAAAGAAAGACTGAAACATGAAAAAAACTTCAATATCTGAATGATTTCTAGTAAAGTTAAATCAAACATTTTCACATTGAAAGTGTACATAGACAAACACACAAACACACACACACATACACACACACACTAATATAAATTTAAGTAAACATTTAACTCCTGTAAGAAAATTACCATTTTATTCCAAAAAAACAAAATTAAACATAAGAAATGTAATTAGCATCACAGAATGTAAGTAAATACATAATTCGAGATGTGGTGTAAATGTGACATTGTGAGGAGAATGGAATACTTTCAGAAAAGCATATGGTTTGGAATGACATGGGGGTGAGAAAGTAACAACTGTATTTTTATTTATTCCTTTAGTGTATCATTTCACGTCTTTTGTATATTGTAAGGACAGTAATGTATTCAGTTGCTTATGAAACCTTTCTTAGAATAGCAAACATGGCTATCCCATAAACCCAATTATCTGGCAGAGGATCATTTCTGAAGCTGTCAATGCAGGATTGTAAATGGGAGTAAGGCTTATTCAAAGTTGCGGTACAACCATCAAATCTACCTGTAATATTCTTATCCTGTAATGATGAAGCTCCATCACTGACCTCTAGTGCAACACTGGAGGAACAATGGCGGTGGGGCGTTCCTTCATGCAGCGCAGTGATGGTGGGTAATGCTGGGGTGAGGGAGAACAGACAGGTGTCTCAATGGGAGCTAGGCATGGGCATTCAGGCCTGTAGGAATGCAGGATAATAGCAGATGATTGGAGAGGTGAAATTCCGCTCCATTCGCAAAGCAGTCATGTAATTACAGCGGCGACCCCTCAGCCTCTCCTCCCTGACTCCCCTCAGACACCGCGTCTGGGCTGAAGTGAATGAGTCTCCATTATGTCCTTTATTTATCTCTTTGTGTCTCTTTTTTGCTTTCTTTTCTCACTTTCCCACTGACAAACAAAACATTTATGCATAAAAAGTAAAATGTTTGTTCTTCTCTGTTGCTTTTGCAGACCACTTTAATACTCAAATACAGTCCCTGAAAGCTTCAAAGTATTCAGTTATCCTATTTAAATGAATTAATATGAAATGTTTAAACATGAGGAATTAGGAATAATTTATATCCAATGCTTTGATATTCTGTAAAAACATTTGATATACACCACTAATATGCTGAGGTCTAAATTAATTGGACTTATTGAAGTTAAAATTATTACTTTATATGACTCAATCAGCCCAATTACATTGCCAAAAATAACTCATTAAGGTAAGAATTGCATTTTGAGCTTGACTTTGAAACCTTGCATTATAACCATAATCTATAAGGAAAAGCAGATGGATGATTAAACTTCAGTTCCCCATACCTTCTAAATAAAGTTGGCCCTGGAAATATTAAATTATTTTGTTGACTTAACCTTTGCAAGTCAGTTTACTGTCATTTCTCTTTAGCGCAGCAGGAAAAGAAAGCAAATAAAATTATCTTAAAGCCATAGTGAGCTTTTAAGATGTAATCATGGCTAGAATAAATTACATTATTTAATTTCAAAATAAGGTTACAGTTTATTTTAAGGTGTCCTTGTACAGTGTTTACATTTTAATTAACTTTACACATTTTTTCTATATGGTTAGGATTAGGGTTTGGTTTAGGATTACTCACATGTAATTGCATTGACTGCTTTAAAATACAAGACACCATAGGAGTTTAGGACACAGAATACGACATTCCCTTTCAATTGGTCACTCTCGACGTCATGTCACGGTGAGCTCCTCCTCCCTCACCACACTTGATGGCGGTGCAGCGAAGGGGTATTTTGCGATCTCGCCAGTGGAGCACGTGCTAGCGATTCAATTGTGTCCTAAGTCCGCCTAAGTACTGCCTTCCCGGGTTTGTAGGCATGCGTCTGTTCTAACCGGTGATGCCTATGTGGCTCGTGGGAGGAAGTTGTTTCCGCCTTACACGATATGGCATTGCTGCAGGTACACCAGGCCAAGGCACTGAAGGTCCTACACGAGTGTGGTCATGATTTGGCAGTTCTGAAATACGCTGAATCGCCACTGACCTCACGCTCTGAGTTACAAAGGTAACTGCGAGTTTGCTGGCTTTTTTCACAGCAGTGCTTCAGGCTTGACTGTGGAAACCCTGTGCTATTCTGGCCTCGGTGCTACTGGCCCGAGGCTATTAACCCTGCCTGGCCCGTTTTAAGCCCTGGCTCGCACTGGCCCGTGGTGAACCTGCAAGTGCTGTCCCTGGAGGGGGCAGACCCAGTCCTGGCTTTGCTCTGTCCCATCCGAGCATTGAGATTCTACGTAGACCAGACACAACGCTTCAGGACCTCAAACCAGGTCTTTGTCTGTTACGGAGACCTGCAGAAGGGGAATGCTGTCTCCAAGCAGAGGATGTCCCACTGGATTGTGGATGCCATAACCCTGGTTTATCAGGCACAGGGTGTGCCCTGCCCATTCAGGTCGTGAGCTCACTCAACTAGAAGTGTTGCATCCTCCTGGGCGCTGGCTGGTGGCGCCTTACTGACAGATATATGTAGAGCTGCAGGCTGGGCGACCCCCAACACATTCGCTAGATTCTATTGCCTTCTTGTTGAGCCAGTATACTCCTGTGTTCTCACCCCAAACGGGTTGTGGCACTGAGAGGCTCCGGTTAGCATTGGCTTGCTAAAACCGCTCCAGAGTGTCCATACTGTAGGCCCTGTTGAGATCCTCCATCACCCTAGGCAGTTGGATACAGCAGAACGTCCGGCGCCAGGCCTCCATGATGAATATTTTAGAATGCATTGCAATGCATTGCACCTGCTGCCTTCTTATACTCACGCTAAATGAGACGTTTTATTTGATTACTGTTTTAATTTATATTTGGGTTTATGTGTATTCTTTAATATTTTAAGATTAACTTTTTATTTTTCTGAGGCATTGTTAGATGCTAGTGTTTCCTGTCATAGCTGTGGAAAGATTTTATTTAAAAAACAGTATCACAGCTATATCTTGTTATGATTTAAAATCTATAATTAACCTCAATTTTAAAGTAAAAGAGGTGCTAATTTAAATTATTAACCTTGCCTGGTTTAAATGTTTGAAAATGAATTATGGTTGAAAACATTCATTAGAATTTTAGAACAGTCATAATCAAATGAAATTAGTTACATGAATAAAGTCATTGAAATAGTTACACTACTTATTACATTTTAATAATATGACCACACATTATTGCTGAATAGTAGGTCCAAGCGCACACAATCACTGATACCTATGCAGGTGACTCAAAAGTCATTGCTCAGGATAGTAAAAGTGCCAAACCACCTTAGATCAGTTTAACATTTAGAGCTGGAGGTTAGAGCATTTGACCTTTTAATACAAGTTTAACATAAGCCCTAGGTTACCCTCACAGCTTGTAAGTCATGCAATTACAAGAAGTATGACATGAAATGCATGACGAACATCAGTTTCACGTCTTTGTCATATGAGGCTCTCTAAGGCAGTCATAAGATCCTTCCTCTCTGATGATAGGGCATCTTTGATACCATGTGTCTAGTTCACAAAATATCCTCCTAGTCTCTGGCTCACCGCATACTTGTTGTCTGCCTGCCCACTGTTGGAGTCATACGTTTGTACCTGACTAGACTGAACCAGAAAACCCCTTAAAATCTCTTTATGGAGAAGTTGTGGTCTAGTGGTAAGAGAGTTTGACTCCTAACCTAAGGTTTTGGGTTTGAGTTTCGTGCCAGCAATACCACGACTGAGGTGCCCTTAAGCAAGGCACCAAACCCACAACTGCTCCCCAGGTACCACAGCATAAATGGCTGCCAATTGCTCCGGGTGTGTGTTCACGGTGTGTGTGTGTTCACTGCTGTGTGTATGCACTTTGGATGGGTTAAATGCAGAGCACGAATTGGTATGGGTCACCATACTTGGCTGTATGTCACTTTCACTTTTTTTGTTGTGCTCTTAGAAAAAAAACTACTTTTTTTGAGGTAAAAGTATTTCAGAGATGGCAAAATGATTCAGTCATTATTTATGCCTCCTTGCGTCTTTCTTGCTTTCTTTTCTTCACTTTTTCACCGACAAACATTTGCTCATAAAATAAGCGCTATGTGCAATGCTTGTTTGTTCTTCTCTATCACATTTGTAGGCTACTCAAATATATGCTCTGAAACCTTCAAAGTATTCAGCTATCCTCTTAAAATTCATCAATATGAAATGTTCAAACGTTAAAAATTTGAATGTATTTATGTCCTAAGCCTTGACACGCAGGAAAAACATTTAATACACTGCTAAAAATGTGTTGAAATACCATTCAAATCTAAAAGTACGTTTTTAATTCAGTTAAGTTTAATTCAGGTAAGCATTTTATAATTTTAACAACAACATTTAAAAGATTTAATATCAATAAACCTTGAACTTGGACACGGATGTAAACAGTGCACTACAGATACAATCTTTGTCAAAGGCAGAATAGACTTGATTTGATGATGTTCAGGGTTTGGGAATACCAACTCTCAGCTGTATATGTTTACATGCAAGTTTAGTAGAGGCATATAAATGTAATAGGCCTCCATTTGAAGAGCTTTGTTCTAAATCATTTGATCTACTTATTTTAGAACACACTTGTCAGCAGTTATAATACGAATATATCATGTATTTTTCTGTGTTGCTGTTTTATTTTGCTCTAATCAGAGGCTAGATGTGGAGTGTCTGAGGGGCAGGCTCTTCCTCTGCTTTGATCATTGAGCTGTATTATAGTGCATTATCATGCACCTGTAACTGTCGCTCAGCCTACAAAAGGCATTAAATTCATGGCACTACTGGAGGTGACTCAATATTCTCTCAATATACTCAATAATACTACAGCTCTTTTGTGCACTCCCAACACAGATTCACCTAGTGGGGATTTGCCATCACTCTGGCTTACCTCACATGCACTATACTGGTTTGTATTTAATATTGATGCAATTTTTATTATTATTATTTTTATTTTTTAAAGAAAGAAATACTCAGTTTTGGGTGTTAAATTTTTTCAGCATTTATGGAAGTGTGTTTTTTTCTGTGCTGTGAACTGGCCCACATAATGTCATCTTTTAAAAGACAAAAATAACAATAGTGAAACAGTG
Source organism: Carassius gibelio (assembly GCF_023724105.1). Lineage (NCBI taxonomy): Eukaryota > Metazoa > Chordata > Actinopteri > Cypriniformes > Cyprinidae > Carassius > Carassius gibelio. The sequence goes on along the minus strand of NC_068409.1, from coordinate 27,996,964 downwards.
GGTTTTCGTGCCTTGTTTCTTGAACACGATACTAGTAGATCTAAGGCTGCTTTAAACATTGAAATTACAGCCAGAGTGCTGGAGGTGTTTTTTTTACGAATTGCTTAAAAACAATAACACCTTATCCTCTCTTCCTAACATTAAGGACTAATGCATGTGAGCAGTGCCCTAAACTTAAAATAAATTAAAAAACAACTACTTCTTTCCCCAAACCAAGCACGCAAATTCAAAAAGACTGCTCCATTTTTTTTAAAATAAAAAGAGCAGTAAAATGATTTCCATTCTTTAACTGTTTCTGATCAGTGTCATTCATATCCCTTTTCAGTGAAGACATTATTATTCCATAGCTTTGCAATTAAATCTTGATACTGTTTTTCTTTGTAATGCCTCAATTTGCTAGGAATAAAAAATATTTTTTTTTCGTTTTTCTTGTGTATCTCAAAAATAGTGCAAATAATCAATTGTCTTTTAACTAAGCATTTTCAGTTTCAGAATAGTAAATGTTTATTGGTCTTAAGCTTTGAAATGCTTTTCCCCAGCCTTTAATGTAGCCGATACCAACTGTTGCTTGTTTTGGGGGGTTCTGTCTTTAGTCTCCTCTTCATCTGGTGAAATTAATGTTCAATTGGATTTAACTCTGGAGATTGATTTGAGAAATCTAAGACTTTACTAAGACTTAAGCTTAATCAAGTCCTTTACTGAACTGGCAGGGTGTTTTGGGTCAGTGTCCTGATCCAGTATGAAGTGCTTTCTGATGAGTCTGGTGGCATTTTCTTGAATATTGGTATCCAAGATGATTTTGTGCCCTTCCAAATTCATTCTGCTACTGTCATCATACATAAAGTCATCATTAAAATTAAGAGGTCCTGTTCTAGAGACAGCCATGCATGCCCATGCCATGACACCACCTCCACCAAGCTTTACAGATGAGGTTGTATGCTTATGATCATTTGCAGTTCACTTTTTTGTCCACACCTTTGCTTTCCAAACACTTAAAGGTAAAGGTTAATCTTTGTCTCATCGGTCCATCAACTCCAGTAGTGAAAACTCTTCTGACTCACAATTGTGAAGAATCTTGCCTTTCAATATTTGGTCTGATCAGAGGTTCTGTAATTCTGTGTCAAATTCTCCTGTGGACTGTAGATTGACAGAGCATCACCCCAGCTTTCTGGAGGTTGTTGGTGATTTTACAGACATGTATTTTAGGGTTAATTTTCAGAGCTTTTATGATTTGTCTTTCATCAATTACTGTTAATTTTCTCAGCCGATTAGGTCATCGTTGGTTGCTGATTTCTCCATTCCCTTTGTTTTGCCCATAGTTCTAATTAATTTCATCTTTTCTTTTAGCATCCAAATTTCATGCTTTTCTTTCAGAGTTGGCTTCCTCGTCTCCACCCTGGTTTGTGTGTGTAATCGTTGATTGCAAGACTTAGAATGCAGAATCAATGGATATAACTGATAAGACACATTGTTTTTAATATCTGAAGAATTAATGAAACAGGACACAGCTGAACACTTACAAAGACCAGTGAGGCAACTGTTCCAATACTTATGCTCACATAAGATAGAGAGATGAAACTCCAAAAGTGCCTATCTTCTTAGCTGTTTAAACAACTTTTGTGTTGAATCATCCAGTAATAAAATATGAAATTCTGTAGTTTTGTCTTTATTTACAGATTTCTTTACTCCTCAGCAAACAGAAGAATTTTGTCTTTACTGTTCCAATACTGTATATCATTAATGTCTCTTTTCTGAAACTTTATGATTTATTTTCAATGTGATACAATGTCTTATAGTTCAGTCTTTTCCTGTTGTGGTGTCATTGTATATTATCGCTAGATACAGTACACCAGATAGGCCTAACAAGTTGATATGTCTTTGTAAGTTACATAACAAAAGTTCATTAGCTACCTCTATATCCTTCCATGGCATCGGTTACACAGTTATTGTGTTACTCTTAAACATCTGAATGTTTAATGGACTCAGGCATGGGAGATCACCGTGCTAGCTGGTCTCATTACATTTTTTTCATGACATCCTTTCCCCCTATTTTTTTGTCTTAGACAGTAAATTGCATGTTTGTCAGACCTTGGCAAGTGTGTCTTGGTGATATTTCAGTCAGGATAGAATTCCTTTCAAAAGGGGGTTTTGGTTACCAGGCAACAAGTGCTTGAACCAATCAGGAGCTAAAAGGTAAACACTGATAGTCTTATGCTTCAAGTTTTTCAGTCTGTCATTCTCAACTGATGTGTGTTACAGATGCTCCTATTCTGGATTGCAGATGACAATAGTTTATTTACATAGACACTTTTGGCTTCCATCGGAATGAATTAATTCTGATTGACGAATCTGAACGCAGTGTTTACATGAACGCTCTTCTGACAAGCCCACACTGCATGAATATACAGACTGCTGTTTGTTGCATACTGTTTTAAAAAGCACACTTGATATTTATCTACTTTGGGTCCCAATTAGGCGACGACCAGGACATGAGCTGTTGTGCTGTGCTGCTTTCTTTATAAAGCAATACTGTAAGTGCCCCTTCCCACACCCAAAACCAATCATCTGTGGATGATAGTCTTAAACAAGGACTGGTGGGACGTTGTGCTGCTTAAAGGGACAATAAGTAACTTTTTAGGTATTTTATTATCTAAAATCAATATTTTTATTCATAAATATGCCCTCAATGGTGTACAAATACCTATGCCAATGTTTAAACTAATCCTCGTAAATGAAGAATTTATTATCTTTATATACATGGGACGGGTAGGTCGACGGAGGCTTCCATATAGTTCCGCCATCTTGCAAAACTATAATAGCAGAGAGGGACAAAAAGTACTAAGCCAACGCGTTTCCACAACGCGTTTTCGGTCAGAGCCAGAAACGCAGGTGCAGAGCAGTGAGAGGCGCTTGAAACTGCACCGGCAAGTTTAAAAGTCTGGATTGCATTCTTATTATGGACCATACATATGCCACGCCACAGGAGAAGAAAACATCGTCGCCAAAACAGTCAAAAATAGAACGTAAAAGGAAACGTGACCGTAGATTACAGAAAACAAGAGTTAATGTCGGGGAAGCTTTTTCTAGGTGGAAAGAGCTAATGCTGGATAAAGATTTCAAAAGAGACGCTGAAGTGGCCAGTTTTCTTCTCGACAGGTAAGTCAGTGTTACAATCTATATTACAATATTTTTTTATATCTAACAATGCACATTATTCAGAAAATATAAAGAAGAATAAAGAAGACATAACTACTAATTACAATATTTCATGTTTTCCACAGTCAGTAATTCATACTGTAACATTCGTTTGTTAGTTGTCATGTTGCTGTTTGTTTGAAATAACACACCTGTTCACCTGAAGGAAAACTCGACGAAGTGCTATTAGAAGACATCCTGTCAAAGCTTTTTGGTACATATCGCCTACCGTAGATGCAACGCGCATTTGAAAAAGCGAGGCGCTGGAGAGCAAAATTAGTTTGAATGCAAAATACAATTTCACCACTAGATGGGAGTAATTCCTACTTAGTGTCCCTTTAACTTCATAGACGCTGAGTAAAAGCCACAACCTGAACACTGACACCACTCTGTGGCGCAGCAGTCATCGATAAGCCGCGGCATGTCACAAAAGCTATGCCATGACTGCTTCTCCAAGTCTGACTGCCGAGGGTGCTGGAGAATGCTCGACCAGGGTACGCCAAACAGGGAACTCTGCTGGGAGAAGAAAGGTGCTGGTATCCCTGTGTGAGGGGGAATGGCGCAGCAAGCGTGACACAGAGCCAGTTCAGTTCCAGCTCTAGCCTGAGTGATAGTGTTTACACTCAAGTTGCTGCGCGCCGTCCACATTCTGGGGGAGCTCAATCGTGCAGCCGATGTGCTCTCATGACAGCTTACTTCCCCCGGGTAATGGCGACTCCATCCCCATAATGTCCAGCTGATCTGGAGTCAATTCGGAGAAGCCCAGGTAGACCCTGCTTCACTGTTGCTGACAGATAGTGGCTTAAATTAGAGGTGAGCTCTTGGAAGCTGCTTGGAAAAAAACATTGTGTTTACAATTGTGTTCCCACCAGGTCACGATTCATTTTCATTGAGAGAAGAAGGTGTAGAGGTTCACTGCAGTGAAACTGGTGTGTATGAGTGATAGAGAAGTGAGTGCTTCTCCAGAGAATGTTGCCACAGAGGAGACTGCCTATTTTATCACAACTGCCACAGTTAACACAAAGACATGACCTTTAAAACATGGCATAAGGCATTCTCTAATTCACCAGAGACACTCTCATAGTCATAAAGTGTATTGCAGATGGTCACAAAAGTCTGATCACATAGGTCAAACACAAAACTAATAGCGCCAGATTTTACAGTATTTAGTCAGTCTCACTTACAACTGACTCATCTCTCCAACTCTCGCCCCAATCATCGATAAAACTCACCAGCTGATAGAGATCATGAAACTCTTCCCTCTTCATCTGTATTGTTCAAAGCAATGTCACATCATATGATGTGATTAATTTGTTATAGAACATGGGCATTGTGAAATTTACAAAGTCTTGAGTGTGTAATCATTACTTTTCTCTATAGGTGCTTTTCCCTGCCAGTTTGTCCTTGCCTAGATTGATTCTGCAGACAGTGTAACAACAACAACAACAACAACAACAACAGGAAAGACCATTAATTAATAATCATTTATGCCGAGCTTCACTTGAGTAACATGCTGCATCTCTGCGCTGATAGACTGGATACGCAGTGGAAGTGAACAGGTATTGTGCTAAGCTTTAATAAGTCTCATCAGGAGAAGTCTGTTATTATCGTGGACTCAACAAACCGTTGAAGCATTGGATGTGAAATTAAAATGGGTGAGCTAAAACATTTGAAAGTGGAGTGGGAGAGAAAGGGGTGATACTGTTCCACAGAACCTTTACAAAAAATATTATTATATAATTTACACTATTATATTATATTATATTATATTATATTATATTATATTATATTATATTATATTATATTATATTATATTATATTTGTTGTTTAATTAAATATGTCTTTGCAGGTGGTGCAAATGATGGCCAGATGTCGATCTGTAAAGCTAGTAAAGCATGGGATGGGTGTTCTAAGATGTGTGGGGAGAAAAGGAACTGTTTGTGTCTCTAACAAAGAAAAACTAAAGGTGGTAAAAACAGAAACAATAGCTCCCAGCATACAGAGCTAGTGCAGCAGAATTAAAAGCACAGACTAATTTAACTATATGCTTGACTAAACAGATAAGTCTCAATTTAAGAGCCATTGTTACATAGAAGTCAAATAACAAAATACTCTTCCTCTTCTGGTGGATTAATTTTGAATCATGAATTAATTTTATATATATATATATATATATATATATATATATATATATATGTATGTATGTATGTATTAGGGCTGTAGCTATCGAATATTTTAGTAATCGAGTATTCTACCGAATATTCCATCGATTAATCGAGTAATCGGATAAAATGTGTTTTTGCTTAATTAAAGTGTAATATTAATTATGGAAGAGAAAATAAGACTCCTAGGTCTCTTAAAATGAACAACGTTTCCTTTTTTAGAAAAAACAATCATTTTTTAATCATTTTCATTTAACTTTCTAAACTCACAAACACACACACATATAAAGGCTTTTATTCAGTAAGGATGCATGGATGCAGTCAATTGACATTAAATACATAGGTAATGTTATAAATATTAATTAAATAAATGCTGTTCTTTTTAACTTTCTATACATTAAATAGTCTATACAGTAAAGAGGTTTCCCTAAAAATATTAGGCAGCACAACCGTTTTAACCTTCATGTTAACAATAAATAGCAAGGGTGTGACACTGAAGACTGGAGTAAATGGTTGCTATTACGTCAGCTTTTCCATCTCAAAATACATTTAAAATACAATTTTAAAATAATTTCAATACATTTTGTAAAAATATAAATTAACTTAAAAATGTTTTCTTACACATTTTTTATATAAAAAAAAATATTACAGTAATTCAGAATAAATTCATTATTATATTGTACCAGCAAAATGTTCTCCTTCCACTGTTAGGTCATTTGCTCGCCTCCTCACTTGTTTTCTGACCTCGCACAAAGCCTTTTATCTTTGGATTTTCACTTGGCTCAAGCATCCTTATGAAAATATGGAAATGTAATTTGTCGGGTGTTCCTTGTGGAAACCATAATCCAATTATGAAGTCATATCAAAGCAAAAGTTCTAGCTGCAGAGAAAGGGAGAGAGGAAGAGACTGAGCAAGAGGGGGAAATTGCTCATAAAACCTGCATAGAGGGGAAAAACTGATCAAAAGAAGTCTTTTATTCCAAGAAAGAAAAATCACATTTGGTCCACAGGCTTGTTGGGTGGTATTGAGAATTTAGGCTGAAAAGGACATCTGTGTCTCAGACATCAATTTGAGTACTTACGAGCCAGAGACTCGTTTGTTAGAAGACTTCAAAAGGTTCAGAGACTTCCTTACTAAGCTGCATATTCAATGAGTGTTCTGACTGAGGTTGAAGAGGCCGTGGAGATTTTTTTTGTACTGTAGTGTTTGTTTTCATGCCATTGCAATGTTCGCCTTGAGACTGAAGCTATATCCATTGTACGTTTTCCAGAGCCACAAACTAAGAGCCTTTCATTGTCAGAACCCATATGTTGCATTCTCAATGCATGCTTTGTGTCTGACTGCTTTCACAGTCTTGGCATCAAGGTAAACATACCAACAAAACCTCATTAGCAGAACTGTGCCAGCTGATGTTTGTTGAGTTTGTGGTAAATGTAATGCTGTGAAGGGAATTAGCTGATTGTGGCATCATCATGGCTTTAGAGTATAAATTACAGCGACACACGATTTCTGTTGACGTGACACATGAGAAATAGGAAAAATGCTTTGTGAAGGGTTGCCATTCACATTTTTTGACATGACAGCCATTTACTGCATCATTTAATGTGGGTAGCACCAGTTTTCTCATACCTCGTAAATAGAAGAAGCCATAAAAATGATAATACACGGAACACTTTGATGATGAGTTTGAATTTGGGAGAATTTTGCTTTGTTCCCAAGTGATTTACCTGACTTGTTTTTAGATTTACATCCATCAGGTTGATACTAAGTGATCAGAATGTTGGAGTTACTTTTAGTCAATTAGTCACAGATATGAATTGGGCCTGTCAGCTCCCATCACTGCAGGCCTTTAGGTGATTAACACTGTTTAAAATTGAATTGAAGCACTTTCACACAGGGGGTGAAGACAGGCACAATGGGATTATTCCTAAAAAAAGGATGAACAAAAAGGAGGCGTCTGTGTTATGCATGGAGGAAAGGTTGAGAAATGGTTCAAATACAGTGTCAGGTCGTCATTAGATTAGCAGTGACACTAGCGTTGCAGTTTTCTGGCGGAAATTGGGCTACTTAAAAACTGTTGCCGCAGGTTGTTTTTCATGTCTGCTGGGTTTGAGCGACCACAATAATGTGCTATTTAGCCCCCTAAAATGCAAATTTGACCAGGGAAACCCAACCAAAAATGTGTATTTTGACCTACAAGAATACAATTTTCAACAGAGGATCCCCCTCAAAACTTGACTGGGCTAGTTTTGAGTAGCAATTGGGTGGGTTTTGTTGTGAAAACCTGGCAACCCTGAGTGACACAGCCATGTGCAGTAAATAGTGTTTCGCCCAATCCAATATGGTGAAAAAAACGTTTTGATCTTCAAAATATATTTAACATAGGCTATACCATTCTAATATTGGGGATCTGTAATATTTTTTTTGTTGTTGTTGTTTTTGTGTTTTCTAATCATTTTTCAATTTTGAAATGTATTTCTAAGTAATCTGTAAAAAGTTCATGCTGCTTATTTATTAAATTTGTTTTGGAAACAGATTTTTTATGTATTATTTTTATTTAAATTCTCTGAATAGAAAGTTAAACAAGTATTTATCTGAATAATGCTACACGTCCTTAAATAATTGTTTAAATGTGTGTATATTTGTATTTCATTATTTATGAATAATAATGAAATACAAATATATAGAAAAAAAATTGTACCAACTTCAAAGTTTTGAATGGCAGGATATATGTTAAACATGTAAGTTGAAGCTTAGGCAAATATATTTTTCAAATTGAAAAAAAAGAAAAAAAAAAAGAAAATAAAAATAAATTATATACTATGACAAAATAATTAAAAACATTTTAAGGGGAAAGAAAATAGTTTTTTAAAATTAAAACTACATTATGAAATGTAACAAAGTTTTAACTATTTATAGAAACAAATCTCTCTGAAGATTGGAAATAAAAAGAGACTGCATTTTGAAACTGTATGTAAAATAATGCATGCTTACATGCACACATACATACTACGTTTTTTCTTTGTATATAGTGTAAAAAATATATTTTTGCTAAAAATGTAAAACATTTGATATGATTACAATGAATCAAAACAAGTTGCAGTGTGGTTCCCATTGAGTCACTTGTTTATTGTCAACTCTCCACAGACATGACCCTCAGTGGTCTTTCTGTATTTCTGTTTCTAAGGTGCTGCAAAGATAATTGTACCTTGCAGTGCAGTTTGTCTCACTTCTGAACAAATATTCCTGTAAGACAGTAACATTATATATGAGAAACAGTTTTCACAGTGTGTGTGGGACATCTCATCTACTGCATTATGAGCAATAATAGTTATACTTCAGTATCCTTCATCATGGAACATGTTCTTGAATGGGAGGTGGCAGGGTGTCCCTAATCAGTCCTGCTGACCCATCTTTGCAGTTCCCTGTTACCCCAGTGACCCTTGTTGGAAAATGACTTATGGGGGATGAATTTATGACTCAGTATGCTAGTCACAGCCTGGCGGGACATTTAGGGCAGACAGGTCTCGCATGAATGTTCGGATATGTTTTCACCTCGAAATGACAAACTGTACATATATCACAACTGTCAGATAGGAGGACAGTCATGAAATACAGTGAAAGATTACACCTACGTATTCACACACACTGCAAGACCTTTAAAACTACCCAAAAATAAAGTCAGTCGATGTATTTTGTGAACACTAACAGTTGTTTTTGAAGAGGTTTTGACAGTAACCTAAGTATGTCATCAACCTGGAAACAGCCAATTAGCAATCAAAAATGGTCTCTATAGCAAGAAAGTTGCTGTCTGCATGAGATTTGACCTTTTTCAGGTGTTTCTTATTGACACTTTTCTTTGACTGCCAGTTTCTGAAGTGCAAATGTTTTATTTTGGTAGAAATGACACCACAGCTAGGGCAGTGTCATAAGTTGTGAAAAAAAATAATGATTTAAATATTGAACAGTGTACTTATTTGACTCTTCATTTAGATTGTCAACATTTTAAAAATGTATTAATACTTTGTATGATGAACGAAATTAATGATAAACGTACTGCAAAAGGTTCCCGGGCTTAATGTGGACTTCATAGAAATAAACGGAAAAACACTGAAATCTAATATTTTTTAAATAAACGTGCTTATTTGAAAAAACAACAACAAAAAAACTTGGAGAATTCCTCCTACACAAGGTGAAAAGACCTTAAAAATATATATATTTTTTTCCCACCACGAATACCTTTCTCTTAAATGAGAAGTTCTTTCTTATCTGTGTTCTAACAGACGTGGAGCAGACTCAACTTGCCGGCACAATTATTTCACCCCACTGCATTTGAACTGTCACAACTTCAAATGAATACCGATATACATGTTCTTTCAGTGCACAAGGCTGCACTGATCTCTATGAACTGTTCAGTGATAAAGCAACTTGCCTTCTTTGCTCTTTAATTTGAAACAGCAGTTTTAGATAAGGTCGTAATGCTATATGGTTTAATCTCTCAGTGACAAGGGGAAGTGATACCTAAGGGTTCAGGACTGTCGTCTTGATTATCTCCCTGTGTATTGTATTTTCTCTGCGGCAGTAGAGTTATTGTGCTAGCTCAGAGTTGATCTGCAAAAATCACATCTTACGGCACACTTTATAGGGCAACTATAAAGCTAATCAAGGGCAACTGTCGTTTCTAATAAGCTGTTTAAGGTGAACCACCCAACTGAAAAATTCACTTTAAGATGGCTGCTGTGTTTTAGAACTTGGTCGCGGTTTTCTAGGTGGTCTGAGATGGTCATTAGCTGGTGCAAGCTGGTAGCTTTAAGTTGAAAAAGCTGTTTCTTACCATAGAACATGATGGCTGGTTGACTAATTAATGACCAACAAAAAACAGCCATTTTTGGATTTTTTTAAAGGATGACAAGCAAGCTTCTGTAGTATGAAACAGTTAGTTTTGGTTCTCAAATTTGGTTAACAAAGTAGCATTCCAAGAGCAATGATTTACAGTCCAAGAGCTCTGGGACTTTTTGTATCACTCTGCTTGTTTGTGCTTCTTTTGCAATTGCTCCTTCTGCAGCTTACATGGTTTCTTTAAGAGTGAATTTGTTCAAAAACACTGATTCATTCAGAAACAAAACAAGCTGAGTGGAGTGATTCATTTAAATCACAGATTCAACGGATATGTTCAAAAACTGATCAATTTCAGAATGAAACGTGATTTTATTTTTATGAGTCATTAAATAATTAGTTCAATCAATTTGTATGTTCAATTCATTCAATGATTCATACATTTTTTTCAGGAATTCAAAATATATTCAGGAATGAAATAAGTGACTGTTTGTCATGGAATCACTCCTTTGACAGATTCATTAAAATACAATGATTCATTCATGAGTAAAACAAGTTGACTGGAATGAACTTTGATCAATTTCCAAATTAAACAAGTGACTCTCTTTAAAACAAGTTGACTTTCTTTAAAAGTGAGTCATTATTTTCTCAAGCCACATTGATTTACTGAACAATGCCACCACTGTATGTTACTTGCAGATGGCCAACAGTTTTTTTTTCTAGCTTTGACTTTGTTGGAAATACTTCTGGCAACAACTAACTGGCAATATCTTGTATTGTGGTAGTTATAATAATAATGTAAGTAACACAATAGGAACTTTCAAACTGTGGTGTAAAGCATTTTCTTAATACTCTAATTTGTAAGTATGCTACAGAGATGTTAAAATAGTCAAACACTATTTGCTTTATTCTACAAACAATTATTGCATTATAAATGCTTCACATAAATGCATTTTAGTTTATACATACAGCATTCATAAGTAAAGCAGATCAAACCTTGTAGTTTGCAGTACAAGCAACAGAACTCTACGCACGTCTTCAGTTCTGCCACAGTTCACATCAGCATGACTGAAACATTCGCTGGAGATCTGGGGGTAGGTGGGGGAGCGTGGCACAGGATAGAGCTCACAGCATTTGTCCGATGAAAGAAGGGCGGCCTGTCAAACGTTTTGTAGATTAATCAGCAATGACACATCCAAGGGGTCAGCGGGAGAAGAAGGCCTCCCTCGGGCTCCTCAGCTCTCCTAATCAAGCGCTCTGTCGGCTTTCAGAGCTTTTGGTTTCTGACTTTGAGGATGAGGCAGTAATCCAGCCTGAATTCTCTTTAGAGAGCTGTGCTACCTGGAATTCAAAACAATTATAATCGACATCCTGCTGCGATCGGATCAGGTTTCGAGCATGCGGTCAGGAATCTAATCGGATTCCCTCCCCACAGGTCTCGGGCAATCAGCTAAGACATCTGAGGACTTAACACCATTTTATAGGAAGGGTTAAAGAAAAACTGAACAGCATGTTGCGTGCACTACCTATAATTTGCAGGGTAATGCAGTACATGTGAAAGCATGAAGCCCTAGAATTACAACAGAGAACAAGACTTGAACTGTAGGTTAGATTTGAAAAGCAGATCCCACAATGCTCTGGGAGTTACTTCCATGAGAACAAGACACGTCAGGCTGACCTTCACAATCTACCATATCTAATGAAGGGAAAGTAAACTAATTGCGTGACCACTGAGGTTGTGGTTAGCTGTTGTTCTCATGGGGACCTGGGTTTGAATACTTTTTTCTCTCTCTCCACTCACTTTCCAATTGGCTTAAAGCAAAATTATGATAAATAAAATTGAGGAAAAAAGCCATTTGACAACTGGATAAATTGAATATTTGTCAAACAAGACCATCTAATAGTTTCCTCAATTAAGACCACAGACTAATCCATGCCGTTTATCACAAATGTGTGTAATGAGTCATATTGCAACATTCAAAGTGGCTGCAAGAGACAGAGGAGAATTTCACCAAAGATAACAAAAAGAACTAATTGTCAGTGCTAGAGAGGAACGGAGCAATACGCAACAGCAATTAACTCAATCTCTGTGAGGACTACAAAGAGAAGAACAGGATGAAAAAGTGTCACTGAGTGTTGGAGTAAAACGGCGAGTCAGTTGTCGCCCCAAGCTGTAAAGAGAGGAATGTCCTTACATTGCTAATTATGTCAGTGTTCATTTTGTTCTTTTTCCCCCCTTCCTGGCACTTTAGCAATACAGGAAAGGCACACACAAAGCAAAATGAGAATTATATAATATCTCAACGCTGCTTTCGTGGTCCAGGAATCTTTATTTGGAATAAAATAGACTAAAATGAATAGATGAAAGATTATCCATATATATACCCATAGTTTGGGGCTGGCAAGTTATTTATTTATTTATTTGTCTGCTCACCAATAGTCCAATAGTGCATTTTATTTTATGATAACGAAGAAACAGTAATATTGTTATATATGTGGTATATATATATATATATATATATATATATATATATATATATATATATATATATATATATATATATATATATACATATATATGTTTTCTATTTTAATATATTTTAAAATGTATTTCATTCCTTTGACAGAAAAGCTGAATTTTCAGCAGCCATTACTTCAGTCTTCAGTTTTACATGATAATAAAAAAAGCAGAATTGTTGCTTTTACGAATCACAGATAAAACAGATTATTTTTGTCAAAACCATGATAAATTTTTTCCCCTATTTTTTTAATTCATGAATTTCAATTTTCATGAATTTATAGAAATTTCAGCATAATTTATTTAAATAGAAATCCTGTGTAATAGATGTCTTTACTATGCTTTTTTAATTTAAAGCATCCTTGGTGAATACAAGTATTAAAAAGTCTTACGTCTTACTGACCCCAAATGGTACCAATTGTGTAAGTGTCTATGGCTTGTATGGATTTGAGCAAAGTTGCTAAACATGACCTAAAATTGCATTTTGTATACTTTTATGTTCTTCTTGGAGTAGCCAGCCGTAAAAAGACTCTGGGAGAAGATATGGTGTAGACCCAAGCCCAAATTCCAAAGAATTGTCCTTCCGGTGAGTAAAGCTGGCATGTCATCAGAACTCCAATCAACAGTGGTGATAGAATCTGAACAGCTGCGAGTCAATTTGGATTAACTCCCTGAGTCTCTCTCCTCGTGAATTGGAGAACCATACTTCCATATGATGCTCTAATCCAGTGCAGTACATGAAGATCTTCACGCTTGGGAATGTGGGGGTGCTGGCTGGGAAATTGGAGTACACAGTTTGCAGTCCACACAAAAAAACCCCCCACAGCACTCTGTGTGATTGCATCATGCACACAGATTCATTAACTTGAACTTGCAAATGTAAAAATTATTAATCAACGGCTCTGCACTGTTAAAAATTACCAGCATTTCACAATAATTAACAGTATTATTTTACAGTAACTTGTTGTAATTAAGTTTCCCTGTAATATCCCAATGAATACCTGTAAAAACTACAGTATCCTTGGATTTTACAGCATTTAACACTTATTTTACAGTAAAATATTGCAATCTAAAACCTGCTGTTATATCACAACAAGGTCTGTAATATCACATCAACACATTGAAAAAAATTAAGGATTTCACAACATTAAACAGTATTAATACAGTGAAATATTGTATTGAAATGTGCCCTGGGAAGTCACATGACATAACCGATCTATTTTGAATTGAAGGCGCCATCGTGTCCCCTCTTCTATTCCGGGCTGAATGGAGAAGGTGAGCAGCATGCATGTTTGCAGCACTTACATATGATATTTTAACATAATTATAATATATACTTTCAAGTAAACGTTTATCGCACAGTTCACATTTGTTAGCAAGTGTCCGGAATTGTTGAAAATTCTCTCACAGCATTTGCTAATAGTAGTAATGTTAGTAATGACGAGAGTTTCGCTAATATTTTACATATAAATATCACAGTTTAGACAAATCTGGTGTTTGTAAAGTTTATAAACCAATGATGGGACAAGCATTACTATTTATGTGTGCATATTTCTGTAATTAGTCAAGGTTATCATAGATTAGCAGGGCTAACCGTTAGCTGTTTAACTTTAATAACTTAGTGATTCAAACGGTCAAAAAATATTTTTCCAGCGGATATCCTAGTTACAGTATGACTGAGGCCGGTGACACACTGGCTGCGTGGCGTGAGCGCCGCGTGTCTGAAGCGTCCCAGAAGCGTGGTGGATTCTGTGTCTTTACACACCAGAAGCGTGCCTGACGCGGCGCTGGCGCGCTGCTGCTGTAGAGGGAGACCGTTGACAGACCAGGCTCATGTCTTCATTACAACAATATATACTTTTTTCTACACACCTACACCTAAGCCTACTGATAAAGGACACCGTCAAAAGTATTTACGGCGAAATAGATTATGTTTGACAGGTGCAATATTTGAAAATCGATAATTATTATTTTTTTTATTACATTTATATCTGAATTTGTCAACCTATAGACTTTCAAATATCAAAATATCAGGAATTCATATGTATTTGTGTACAAAATGACATTTAAACATTTTCCTATTATATTTAGCCTGGAAAAGCTTCCAACACGCGCGCCTGTCGCGGTAAAAATAGGCGTCGGTTCTATTTCTAGCAAGCAAGCGTTTGCCGCGCTGAGACGCTGGAAAACTCTTGCATGCTAAAAAATAGAACCAACGCCTGTTTTTCACCCCTCATTTACACTGAACACGTGTGCGGCGCATTACGGCTGCGACAAGGTTTTATTCCGTCCTCCACGCGGTGCCAACTCACACCGGGAGCATATCAGAAGCGGAGCGACTGGATGCGTGAGACCACGTGATTGACTTTCGTCGTCCATTCTCCTACCAAGGATATATTGCCAATATACATGCAATACGTTTGGGAGTCTGCACAGGGTGTTTATTTTGAAATTGACAGGGATTTTTGACTTTTATTTTGTATTTCCGGTGCGACTTGGACGCGCGTCCGTCAAAAATAGACTAGGCGTCTATATTTAGCGAAGCGGCGCGGAAGCGTCTGAAACGCGCCGCGTCGCGGCCGGGGTAAACACAAGCATTGACTAGAATGGGCGTGATCAGCTACGGTAGCCGTGTCGCAGCTGTAATTCGCCGCACACGTGTTCTGTGTAAGGGGTCACGCGCCACACGCGCGTGTTGGAAGCGTTTCAAGGCAAAATGTACTAGGAAAATATGTTTATATGTCATTTTGTGCACAAAGGCATATTAATTCATGACATTTTGATATTTGAAAGTCTATAGGTTGGCATAGGTCAGATATAAATGTAATTTAAAAAATAAAATAAATTATTATAAATTTTCAAATATTGCACCTGTCAAACATACTGTCAAAACATACTTTGCTGTCAATACTGTTGACGGTGTCCTATCAGTAGGTGTGTAAAAAAAGTTTATATTGTTGTCATGAAGACAGCTGGCACGCTGCTGCTACTGTAGGTGACATAGAGGGAGGCCACCGAAAAACCAGGCTCTTGTCTTCATGACAACAATATAAACTTTTTTTTACACACCTACGCCTACTGATAAAGGACACCGTCAACAGTATTGACGGCAAAATAGACTATGTTTGACAGTTGCAATATTTGAAAATCGTCGGTCCTATTTCTAGCATGTGCGCGTTTTCCGCGAGCCTCCCGCAGGCAGTCTGCAAGCTCTAACCTGTTAACATGGGAGCGGAATTAAAAACAGACACGCCACGCAGCTGAGACGCTTGCGCTATGCATCCAGTGTGTCGCCTGGCTTTGGTTCCATTTCTAGCATGCATGCGTTTTCCGTGCGGCTCGAGTACCGCCGGAGACATATAGCTAAAATTAAAATACAATTATTAAATTATCATAATCTGCAATCAAACTGAAATTCTTATTGTTGGTTTCCTTTGTGTAATTTCTCCTTTTTCTTTCCTTTTCTTTTCTTTCCAGGTCATCAGAGGGCGAGGCTAACCATCCTTTTCAGTGTCAGGCTAAGAGTGAGGAGAAATAGATTAGGTACAGTAGGTGACTAGTTAACATGCACCACAATGTTCAACTGTAAATTCGTTGGCTGTAAGCATGTGTCTGAGAATGTGTGTAACTATGTTCAGCACACAAAACTGCATAGCAATGCCCCCAATTATCACTACCAGTGTGGGGTGCCTGACTGTTCACAGAGGTACAGAAAACACACGGGACTGCAAATTCATATGTATAGGCAGCATAGGTCCTACCTGCAAGCTGCTGGGCCTATACTGCCTGGTACATCAGCTCTACCACCTGACACATCAGCTCTACCACCTGACACACCCTTGAAATGTCTGCTTGAGGCTTGTGCATTTAAGTGTGACACTTTGGCCTCTCTTATTAAGCATTTGAAGATGCACATGAGGGAAGGAATGGTAACTACATGTCCATTTAGAGGTTGTGATTGCACGTTCACACACGTGATGACTTTTGCTTCACATATTTCCAGAAAACATAGGTGTGCAGAGGATTCAATTTTAGATAACCTTGTTTTAGACAAGTCTATTGCTACAGAGCCGTTGACAGGACCCAGTCAGTCATATTCAGAGGCTGACATGGAACATAATGAACCACAAATGCCATTAGCTGTCGACGAAAACCTATTTTTACAGAACCTTACACTTTTTTACCTGAAATTGCAATCTAAGCTACTCTTACCAGCAAGCACCATTCAAACCATTATTGATGGCTTTCAAAGTGCTCATGAACTTGGCCTGTCCAATTCCCTAAACATTCTGAGTGAGAAACTAAAAGAACTCAGAATCCCTCAGGCCACTATAAGCAGCATCACTGAGGAAATGAACAGAGATGATCTACTCACACTCTATAACAGGGGAATGCTCAGTACAGATGCAAAAAGGAAGGCTGCTTTCAAAGAGTGTTTTAACTATGTTCATCCTGTTCCTTTGCTCTTGGGCAATGATGAAAATGACAAAGAATGTTTTGCTCAGTATGTTCCTATTCATGAGACATTGGAGACACTTTTCAAAAATGAGTCTCTACGCGAACAGTATACCATAACACGTTTGCAGCCATCTACTGATGCTGTCTATCAGGATGTCAAGGATGGAGAAGGCTTTCAAAGTAATCCAATGTTGAAAGCTGACCCTTCTTCACTTGGTTTAATACTGTACCAAGATGCCTTTGAGGTTGTCAACCCCCTGGGCTCAGGGAAAAAAAAACACAAGGTTTTAGCAGTTTACCTAACTCTTACTGATATCTTGCCTCACAATAGATCTTCTATTGATCAGATGCAACTTGTTCTCTTGTGTAGGGAACAGGACTTTAAGTATTTTGGGGTAAATAAAGTTTTTGCTCCCCTGATTGAGGACCTCAAAATTCTGGAGCAGAGAGGTGTAGTCACATCTGATGGCATTATACTAAAGGGCTATTTGGTTGCCATTGCAGGAGACAACCTGGGATCCCATTCTATTGGGGGATTCTTGGAGAACTTCAGTCGGTCTACTTATTTTTGTCGATACTGTGAGGTGTGTAGAGATGATTTCCTGACTAATCCTATATCGTGTGGTACCAAAAGAACAGCCCAATCATACGCAAGTAATTTGCAAGAGCAGGAAACTACTGCCACCGACTCTGTATGCGGCATAAAGTTTGACTCTCCTTTCAATCAGCTTTCACATTTTCATGTTTGCCAGCCTGGCCTTCCACCATGTCTAGGCCATGACTTATTTGAGGGAGTCATAGCTTATGACCTTCCTTTATATATTCGCCATTTAGTTGAGGATAATCATTTTACATACCTGCAGTTAAACAGGTGCAAGAACCAGTTCCGATATGAAGTTAACGATGGTAAAGACAAACCAGCAGACCTCTCTCCCAGCAGCGACAAGCTCAGTGGGCATGCAGTTCAGAACTGGTGTTTGCTTAGACTTCTCCCACTCATGGTGGGTGACAGGATTAAAGATCCCTGCGAAAATGAGGTGTGGCAAATGATTTTGCAGCTGAGGGAGATTGTTGAGCTCATCTGTGCACCGGTCATTACAGAGGGCCAGGTTGCGTATCTTAAAGTCCTCATAGAGGAGTACATAGACAACAGGACAAGGCTTTTCCCCAATGCCCCCCTCAGACCAAAGCACCATTATCTGTGCCACTATCCATCTCTCATCATCCACTTTGGCCCACTTATTCGCCTATGGACACTCCGATTTGAGAGCAAACATACATTTTTTAAACAGTGTGCCAGAAAATTGCACAATTTTAAGAATTTGTGCAAAACTCTAGCAGAGAGGCACCAACTTCTACAAGCGTACTTGAGTGCAGGAAACTTGTTCCCTCCACTTGTACAAGCAGAAAAGGGTACTGATTTTCATGTTGACGATTACAATGACAGGATCAGGGCATCTGTAGCCAGTTGTCCATTCCAGTTACAGTCGGCAGTGGCTTCTAACTGTTGCGTCCTAAGACTTATTTTATTTGTAATCATTTAATGTGCTTTGTGGTCTGTTTTTGTTTCTCCTCATGTCTACTGCCACCATGCTCATGCTGGTGATTGGGATCACCTGTCGTTGATTTGCTGCCCATTAACCTCAGCTCCATTGATTGGCTGCAGTCGGGAGAATGTCAGCATATAAAGCCAGCACCATCTCACAACAACGAGAGAGGGAGAGAGAGGGTTGCAGATGCCAACTTGCCACATGGACTTCTTTTCTCCTTGTTCCAGATAGCGTCATCTTATGTTGTGGAAATCTGTTAACTATTGGGGCAATTGTAGATATAGTTTGAGATGTATGGTTTTGTTTAGAACTTAAGGTTTTCTTTTAAGGAAACCTGTAGGGAGGTGGGTGCCATTTTTGTTTGAATCTGCTTTTCTCCTGGTTCTGGGTAGTTAGGGAGAAAGGGAAATTTATTTGTTATTTATTTACTCTTTGTTTCAATGTTTAGGTAAGTTATGGTTAAAACTGAGTTAGAAACCTTTTTGTTTGTTTTGTTGGCCTTTGCCCCCTCCTGAAGTTTGTTTCCTCTTATCCTTTTTCTTTAGATTCAATAAATACTTTTTCTAAGTTTACTAGTTTTGGGATGTGTTACTGGGACTAGAGATAAGAAGGACCTGTGCTCTTTCTCTCTCTCCAAAACTTTGTTACTGCTATGCCTAGTTCCCCTAGACGAGCTTAAAGATAATAAAGCTAGCGTGTAACAAGTGGGGGCTCGTCCTTTCATGTGAGAGTACCGCGTTGTATTGTAAGTATCTGCTCGTTTTTTGTTTTTTTTTCTCCCCCTTCTGTTTGGCTGTTTTCTTTTTGGTGAGGAAAGGCTCCTGTGGTAGTGAGAATTATGGAATTTGATTTGTTGTCATTTACTCTTTCTCCTACCATAGAAGTTTTTGAGGGCTGCAGAAGGGCAGATTTGCTGTTGATTGCAGACTTCTTTAATGTTGAGGTTCCAAGGCAGGGTACAAAAAAAGTAATTAAAGATTGCTTGCGGGGAAAGTTGGTTGATGATGGAGTTTTACCAGATTACTCTGCTGTCAGTACTGAGGAACAACCTGGGAACACTGCAGAGGCTGTGTCAGGTGAGGTTTTTCCTCAGCTGGCAGCTGAGTCTCTGAGTGAAGCTATGTTAGCTGTCAAGTTGAAGGAGTTAGATCTTGAGATAAAAAGGCAGGATTGTGAAGAGCAAAAGATCAGGCTTCGTACTATAGAGGCACAAGCAGAAAGGGACATTAAGATGCGTCAATTAGATTTGCGTGCTCAGGAGTTAAATCAAAAACCGATTCCTATGCCTCGCTCTAGACTCCCTTCTGCTGTATCGCCTGTCGCTTCACCTGCTGTTTTTGTACCTCAAGTTACGGATAATGCGACTTCTGAGACAGATTTTGATGTTGGCAGGTATCTTAAACTTGTACCACCATTTAGAGAAGCGGAAGTGGATTCGTATTTTGTTGCTTTTGAACGGATTGCTACAAAATTGCGGTGGCCGAAAGATGTGTGGGCTCTGCTATTGCAGTGCAGTCTTTCTGGTAAAGCGCAAGAGGTTTGCTCTGCTTTACCAATAGATCAGTCCCTTGATTATGATATAGTGAAATCTGCTGTTCTACGAGCGTTCGAGTTAGTGCCTGAGGCATACCGTCAAAAATTTAGGTCACATTTGAAAACAGCCAAACAGACGTTTGTTGAGTTCGCAAGGGAGAAGAAAACCCTTTTCGAGAAATGGTGTCTTTCCAGTGGGATCATGACTCTTGATCAGCTTCAAGAGCTGCTCTTGCTGGAGGACTTCAAACGTTCTATTCCAGAGAATGTTGTTGTTCATTTAAATGAGCAGAAAGTTGCAAACCTTTTCGATGCCGCGGTTTTTGCCGATGAGTTTGTGTTGACCCATCGGACTGTGTTTTCCCCCGCACGTCGTGTTAATGTGCCCCCATCCACTTATGAAGTATCTGATAGGGAAGCAACACGTGTTTTCTCACGCATTGGCAAAGGTGAGACTCAATCAATTGCGCGCCGTAGGAATGCTTCAAATGATAAACGAGTTTGTTTTTACTGTCTCGACAGCAGTCATTTAATTTCTGACTGTAAGGCGTGGAAGCAAAAGAACTCCGCTTCCAAATCTAAAAGTGTTGCACTCGTACACCCCATATGTGAGGAAAGCCATATGACCGCTATGTCCTATCAACCTTTCTTACTGACTGGTTCAGTGTCTGTCTCAGTTGACTCTGAGTGTAAACCCGTCACCATTTTGCGAGACACTGGGTCAGTTCAGTCATTTATCTTAGAAGAATTATTGCCCCGGTCTACCGAGACTTATTCTGGTACAGACGTGCTTATACGTGGAATTGGAATGCAGTGTATAAATGTTCCTCTTCACAATGTCTACTTGAAATCAGACCTTGTAACCGGTACTGTAAAACTTGGTGTACGTTCTCAGTTACCTGTTGAGGGAGTGGGTGTGATTCTAGGAAATGACTTAGCTGGCGGTGAAGTTTTTCCCCGACCAATTGTGGTCCATACCCCTAAATTGTGTGATCAACCTGACCTAGCCCGTCAATTTCCTGCAGCTTTCCCTGCATGCGCTGTGACACGTGCCCAGTCGGTTAAATTCAGAGACATGGTGGATCTCTCTGAATCGTTTTTGGTGTCGCATGATGAACTTGTGGAGGATAACAAGGTAGTAGAGGCAGAAGTTTGTCCTATTTCCGAGAACGCAGTTACAGTTCCTTTAAAAGTTGGTAGGGAACAATTGGCTGTTGCACAGAAGTTAGACCTTTCATTAGTGAAATGCATTGAAGCTGCTGTCCCCCTGAGCCAAGTGGCTAATGCTAAGGTAGCTTATTTCTTTGAAGATACAGTGCTCATGCGTAAGTGGAGGCATGAAACTCACAAGGATTCACATGAATCGAACCAAATTGTATTGCCAGCTGATTATCGAGAGCAGGTGTTAAAACTGGGTCATGAACATGTGCTATCAGGGCATTTGGGTGTCACAAAAACCTTTCGTCGAGTTTCCCGGTACTTTTATTGGCCTGGATTAAAATCAGATGTGTCTAAGTTTTGTAGATCATGTCCTGTATGCCAATTGGCTGGGAAGCCCAATATAAATATACCAGTTGCCCCTTTGCAGCCGATACCAGTTATGAGAGAACCTTTTGAGCGACTCCTTGTCGATTGTGTTGGTCCTGTACCAAAATCCAAGTCAGGACATGAATACATTTTGACCATCATGTGTACCGCGACACGTTTCCCAGAAGCGATACCTTTACGTTCAATTAGAGCCCAAGTGGTAATTAAAGAGTTGGTGAAGTTTTGCACTACCTTTGGTTTGCCTCGTGTTGTGCAAACTGATCAAGGGTCTAACTTTACATCAAAGGCATTCACTCAGACCCTTGCTGAATTAGGGATTAAACATCAGCTCTCAAGTGCGTACCACCCTGAGTCGCAGGGCGCACTTGAAAGATTTCATCAAACCCTTAAATCCATGTTGCGCTCTTATTGCTTAGCCAGTGGGAAGGATTGGGCTGAGGGTCTTCCATACCTTCTGTTTGCTGTCCGTGAAGCAGAGCAAGAGAGTATTGGGTTTAGCCCCGCTGACCTTGTTTTTGGGCACACTGTGCGTGGTCCTTTGAAGTTGCTAAGTGAGCAATTATTAGCTAAAGCTTCATCTCCTGTGACTGTACTTGACTATGTCAGCACTGTTCGTGAGCGATTGCATAAGGCCTGCGAACTTGCTCGAGAACACTTGGTTATAGCCCAGTCAAAAATGAAGACCCGCTACGATAAGAGAAGCATGAGTCGTAGTTTTCAACCGGGTGATAGTGTTCTTGTTCTCTTGCCTGATCCGGGTTCTGTGTTCCAAGCTAAATTCTCGGGTCCTTATGATGTCAAAGAGAAGCTTAGTGACACCAATTATGTCATTCACACTCCTGACCGCAGGCGAAAGACCCGTGTATGCCATATAAATATGTTGAAGCAGTTTATTGTGCGTGGTGAGAAATGTGTTTCTTCCCTTGTTCCATCTGTGGCTGTTGCTTCTGCTGGTGTGATTCCAGAGGATGAACCTGTTGGGAAGGATGTGCAAGTTGTAGCTAAACGGCTTCAAAACTCTGCCATATTGAGTGACCTGCAGAGCTTTCTTGTACACCTGACAAAAGAACAGAGTGGGCAGATTATTCGAATGGTTCAGGACTATCCTTCAATCTTTTCTGACGTGCCCGGTAGAACAACCATGTTAAAACATGATATTGTGTGTGAATCTCTTCCAGTTAAGCAACATCCTTATAGAGTAAACCCTAAAAAGCGTGACATAATGAGATCTGAGGTGGAGTACATGCTGCAGCATAGAATAGCAGTGCACAGTCAAAGTCCATGGAGTTCGCCCTGTTTGTTAGTGCCCAAATCTGACGGCTCTTATCGTTTCTGTACCGACTATCGTAAGGTTAATTCCTTAACGAAACCCGATTCTTTCCCTCTGCCTAGACTGGAAGACTGTGTTGACAGGGTAGGCTCTGCTAGGTTTGTCACTAAACTAGACCTGTTAAAGGGTTATTGGCAAGTCCCCCTAACTTCAAGGGCATCTGAGATCTCTGCATTTGTCACGCCTGAACACTTCCTGCAATATGAGGTGTTAGCTTTCGGTATGAGAAATGCTCCTGCCACCTTCCAGCGCCTTATGCAGGTGGTTTTGACAGGAGTGCCAAATTGCGACGCGTACTTAGATGACTTGGTCATCTATTCAAAAACTTGGGAAGATCACATCAAAACTTTGAAGTTAGTATTCAGTCGCCTGGCGGCTGCCTCCTTAACCTTGAATCTTGCCAAATGTGAGATCGGAAAAGCTGTGGTAACCTATCTGGGGAAACAAGTTGGCCAGGGTTGTGTCAAGCCTGTTGAGGCCAAGGTTGCTGCCATACTTGAGTTTCCGACACCCCGTAACAAGCGTGAGTTACGCCGGTTCTTGGGTATGAGTGGGTACTATCGGGGATTTTGTTGTAATTTCTCCACTGTCGTGTCACCCCTCACAGACCTTCTCAGTACTACAAAGAGTTTTAAGTGGAACCCTGAGTGTGATCATGCTTTTAAGGCCGCAAAAGATCTTCTTTGTTATGCTCCAGTGTTGTCTGCCCCTAATTTTGATCTGCCTTTCAAACTCCAAGTGGATGCCAGTGGTACTGGTGCTGGGGGAGTTCTGCTGCAGGAGGACTCCCATGGAATTGACCACCCTATCTGCTACTTCTCCAAAAAGTTCTCGAAATGCCAGCAACGCTATAGTACAATTGAAAAAGAGGCCCTTGCTTTGCTTCTAGCTCTTCAGCATTTCGAGGTTTATTTGGGAAGTAGTGCCATACCTATTGACGTGTACACTGACCATAACCCACTGATTTTTCTCTCCCGCATGTCCAACTCCAATCAGCGTTTGATGCGCTGGGCCTTAATTATCCAGGAGTATAACCTTAACCTCCAACACATCCGTGGAAAAGACAATGTGGTGGCGGATGCACTTTCTAGAACTGCAGATGTGGAGACTTAAGTGGGTTGGTTAACCAAGTCAGGTTTGAATTACACTCCTATGGGTGTTCTAGGAGTAGTTTATTTTACAATCTGTGGGTTGTAAAAATTTAATGTTGGGGGTGTTGCGTCCTAAGACTTATTTTATTTGTAATCATTTAATGTGCTTTGTGGTCTGTTTTTGTTTCTCCTCATGTCTACTGCCACCATGCTCATGCTGGTGATTGGGATCACCTGTCGTTGATTTGCTGCCCATTAACCTCAGCTCCATTGATTGGCTGCAGTCGGGAGAATGTCAGCATATAAAGCCAGCACCATCTCACAACAACGAGAGAGGGAGAGAGAGGGTTGCAGATGCCAACTTGCCACATGGACTTCTTTTCTCCTTGTTCCAGATAGCGTCATCTTATGTTGTGGAAATCTGTTAACTATTGGGGCAATTGTAGATATAGTTTGAGATGTATGGTTTTGTTTAGAACTTAAGGTTTTCTTTTAAGGAAACCTGTAGGGAGGTGGGTGCCATTTTTGTTTGAATCTGCTTTTCTCCTGGTTCTGGGTAGTTAGGGAGAAAGGGAAATTTATTTGTTATTTATTTACTCTTTGTTTCAATGTTTAGGTAAGTTATGGTTAAAACTGAGTTAGAAACCTTTTTGTTTGTTTTGTTGGCCTTTGCCCCCTCCTGAAGTTTGTTTCCTCTTATCCTTTTTCTTTAGATTCAATAAATACTTTTTCTAAGTTTACTAGTTTTGGGATGTGTTACTGGGACTAGAGATAAGAAGGACCTGTGCTCTTTCTCTCTCTCCAAAACTTTGTTACTGCTATGCCTAGTTCCCCTAGACGAGCTTAAAGATAATAAAGCTAGCGTGTAACATAACTATGTTACAGTCAAAGGCACAGATTACAGAAGGGGGATGCACATTTTACTAGAGAACAGTGATGAAGGGCTTCTTATTGGGAAGATTATGCTAATTATTGTTGTTCATAATTCGGTCTATTTTGTCTCAGAGAAACATACTTTTGTAAAGTTATGTGACACAGGTGTGTACTGTGACCTAGGAGTGGCCCAAGACAATTATGTGTGCATTAAGCAGGAAGATCTACTGGACTACTATCCTCTTTCAGCATACAATGTGTATGATCAGTCCCTTATTGCTCTCCACCATTCTTTTCCAGAGGCAGTATGAGCAGGGAGGAAAGTGAGGATACAGGATATGTGAGGAGAGATGTGAGTAGTAGAGCAGTACAGTGAAGCAAACAAAGTTTTTTTTTTTTTTTTTGGTAGCCTTGAATAAAGTTGATTTTGTCCTTAACTTGCTTTGTTGATTGAAGAGACTATAGTATGAAATATGCATACAGTGTAGGGATGGCAAAAATGAGAAATTACAGTGTTTCATGATTCAATACTTAATGAGACTAGGCCAAGGAAGCAGTGTTGTCATACTTGCCTGATCTCCCTGATGACCTTCTTACCACCATGCTGGATGAGCTTGGGGTCGAGTCTATTGAAGATCTGACCTTGGTGGAGGAGAGGGATCTGGTGAAATACCTCAAACCTATCCAAAGTCGGAAGTTAATGAAGGGCATCAAGGACGGTAAATGCATCTGTTCACCCATTACATTTTTAATTCTTTCATGTCACTGAACTAGGGCCTTAGAACATTGCACAACTGGTAGACAATATGCTTTGTATATAGTCCCAAGCTCACACACTTGTTACCTGTCAAATACTATTGGATGAATTGATTAATCTCAGGTGTGCAGCACAGCTTATAGACCTTATTAATGTGTGTGGCATTTGTTTAGTGTGACGTAATGGGTTGGGGAAATGTATAATAGGTATAAAAAATAATAATTGGAATTACAAACTCATTAAAAATGGGCTATTTTTCACTGCTGTTGTTTTCAAAACTGGAAATACATAGAACTGAATGCAGCTGATGCTTATTACTTGCATGCATTTCCAAACTTAATAACAATAGCAGTGAAAAACAATCAGACCCTTTTATGATGAGTTTGTAATTCCAATAATGTATTGGCCTGTTATTTTAACTATTGTTCTTTTACGTGGCATTATCAGAGTAATCTTTTAACATGAGTCAATGGCCACTTCTGCGTTCTCTCAACCCATTATGTCACATTCTAACAAATGGCACTCACGTGAATACATTTGAATTGCTTCATCCAATAGTGCTGACAGGAAACCAATTTATGAGCTTCCTCCAGGAAGTACTGGAGCGGGACTACAGTTAAGCACACAATCTATTGACCCCATAGCCCTTCATCTTGCCCTATCTTAATTAATAAATTGTTTTTGTGCCTTCTAGGACTTGCTACTCTTAATATGGAGTTGGTCTCTGCTCCTGATCCAAGTGCTCCAAGTTCCCCAACTCCCTGTTCTCCAAACACAACATTCCAGCCTCCAAATCAGCTGTTGCCCAGCCCTCCAAGCACTGCCCCAAGCACGTCAAGCGCTTTACAGTCTGGCATACCATGGCATGTTGACTTTCGTCTCAACTGGGACCAGGTGTCATCAGCCATTCGACTTAGAGTGGAAAAAGAAGAAAGACCATTGCCAGACGAGAGAAGGGCCTTTGTGGCCATGCTCGTGGACCAAATGATGCAGCATGACCGCAACCCAACCAGAGCCATGTGCCACAGCGTTGTGAGAAACATTGTCAGGTAGGGATGGGACTATTATAAATATTAGCTGTCAGTTGATCCCCAGCCCAGCCCCAACCCCTTCAACTGTTTGTAACTTTCACTGATTCATTCCCTGCACCTATTATGTAACAAGGGTGCAAAAGTGAAGACTTTGTAAACATGGTTTGTTTAAACAGAGCTAGTATATTCAAGAAAACCATAATTGTTTTTATGAAGGTCTTGTTTAGCCTGGTGTTTTTATTTTGGTCTTGTTCAGCCTGATGTTTTTTTTTTTTTAAGTGTAGTTCTTTAAGTAATCCTTACATTAGCTGTACGCTTCTGTCATAAGTGCCACAATGGTGACATATTTTCTAATTATCCCACCCACATTTTCAGGAGCCATCCAAAATCATTTGGCGACATTGGCAAGTATGGTGATACTGCTGGAGACGGATGTCACTCTCTTCTGCAACAAGTAAAAACAAGAGTGGAGTATAAAAATAGGAATAAAACTCTTGCTCAACGCCGCAGAGAAAGAAGACCACGCACGGGAATGGCAGGAGAGGCCAGACTGGCAAGAGGTCCTGTTGACCAATACGGGTATGTGGCAATATGTATGTGGCAACATACATGAAAAGACTGTCAATATTTGTTTGAAAGAATGGTATATGACCATGAAGATCCCTGAAACTGGACAAAACATACTTTTCTCTTGACTACTTTATTGACACTTTGACATGGACCCTTTTCACAGCAATCATGTTGCGATGTTAATAGTGTAGTAAACACAGGTGTAATTACCTGTGATTATGGCCTTGTTCCATTTAGGATTAACTGAGCCAGGTCACTGATATTGTGCATAGTGGCTCTCTGGCATGCATGGTTGTGGTACACTAAATACCTTGACCTTAAAGGGATATTCCACCATTTGGGGAATTAAGCTAATTTTCCACCGCCCCTTGAGTAAAACAATTGATTTTTACCTTTCTCCCATTCATCCAGTCGTTCCCTGAGTTTGGCGATACCACGTATAGCTCCAGCCTAGCATAGATCATTGGATCGCATTAGACCATTAGCATCTCGCCCTCAAAGTGACTAAGATTTCCTGAATTTTTCATATTTAAAAGTTGTCTCATCTCAAGTTAGAACATGCAATAAAATAACAGAGAATGAAATGTGGCAATTTTCTAGGCTGATTTGACATGGAACTATACTCTCATTCTGGTGTAATAATCAAGGAACGTTGCTAACTTACCATGGGCGCTGTGATATTACGCAGCAAGACAACTTTTAAATGGGACAAATTCTGGAAATCTTAGTCACTTTGCAGGCGAGATGCTAATGGTCTAATCCGATCCAATGATCTATGCTAGGCTGGAGCTATACATGGTATCGCCAGACTCAGGGAACTGCTGGATGAATGGGAGAAAAGTAAAAATCAATTGATTTTACTCGAGGGGAGGTGGAAAATGAGCTTAATTCCCCAAATGGTGGAATATCCCTTTAATTATTTTGATAAAATACACCTGTGTTTACAACACTATTACACTGTAACATAACTTCTGTGGGATGGGTCTATTTAGACAGTCACAACAGGGAATCAAACTGCTGACCCTTAAGTCATGAGACGACTTGCTCCAACTTCTGAGTTATAACCATCCCCAATAGTATTGTTACTCTGTGATGCCCACTCCTAGGTGTGTCAGGTGGGGCCCAGCAGATTTGCCAGAGGGGGAGACCGAGGCAACGTTGGAGAATATAAAGAGGGATCTGCTGAACATCTACTCAGGCATGCCATCTATTGTCTTTTTGGGTAATTTTGTTTAGAATTTAGTAATTGGTCAAGATCTGAACACTGTGTGTGTTGAGCGGCTACAAGACCAAATTGTTACTTGGGTACTAACAATACATTTGTATGTCTGTATACACAGAGGAAGGAATGAGTGGGGCAGAGAGAGCAGAACCAATGATGGAAAAGACATATGTCATCCTGCGGAAATACCTTAACAAAGTGCCTTCTGCAGCAATGTCTGAGATCAAACAGGAATGGCCATTTCTCTTCTCTCAGAAATGCCTATTCTCGCACTTTAACCTTCTGACGGACGTCAATGTCCTTCAGAAGCTACAGGAGGCAATTAGTCGACGAGGACAGACCATCCTGGATTACTGTGCAACACTGGACAACCCCAAGATCCGTGATGTTCTGGCCTGCTATGATCCAGACTCTGACAAGGCTGCCTGCATCCTGCTGCTCCTAATGTTGTACTTCAGAGAGCCGAAAGAGAGTTTGATGCTTGAAGTTGATGTAAGATTTTTCATTCAAATATTTAAAATGCAAATTGAGTGATTACATTATCAACATTTACCTTGCATGATTTACTACCTCTGACCAATGAACAATATTTATCCTTTATCCTAAAACCATGCTATTGTGTGTTAACTATGTTACAGCCATGTGCCACTGCTGTGGAGGTCAATACTGCAGAACTCCCCGGCACCCCCTGCTTGATCATTCAAGGTAATGTTACTTTGATCTAGTACCGACATTTCTAACTCATTATTTTGTTTTCATTCTAGAAAGCAGATCCAAATCTTAAGCAGATCCAAAGTGCTCAAAACACATAATGTTGTATCTGTTCATTTCAGGTGACATGATGAAGCCCTCTGGATGGCTTTTGTCAATCGAGGAACATGTCGTGATGGGCCCACACCCTTTCTTTTTACACGGAGTAGCTGCTTTCTTCAGCAGCTATTACGTATTCAACCTTGAGTATCCTGCCGCTGGATCTTCAACGCTGGAGTTCATTCAAAGGTATTTTATAAAGATCACATTTAATCTTGTAATTCACATTATAGTACAGGCTTCCAACTCAATGATTGTCTTGAGGTTGAAAATGCTGACAAACAAGGTACATGAGGCTAGCCTGGTGAGACCATCCTGATCTCGCGAACTCATTCAATTTCGCTCTGCAGATCAGTCTGGGTTTCTACACATGTTATGCTGACAAATACCTGCCGGTCCAATCAAAGCTATTTATTTAGTTTTGCTACCTATCATAGTAAAAAATCAACCACTTTGCCTCAGGCAAACCTAACCTGAGGCACCTTGGCTAAAAATGGCAATTTTATGGTGAGCAGAATATCTAACAAGTTTGAATTATAAATCTATTAGGGTTCTATGTGGGGAATAAGCACAGCAAAAAGCACACCTTGATAAATGCTGTCTGCAATATATACTGTAAGTCTATTTAAAACTGAAACTATCTTTGCTTATTAACAGATGCTTCCTGGGCATCAATCCTGAAAGAGGCTCAAAGACCAAGAAGCGGACAACAATGAACCCTCATGTGAGCACCCTTTTGAGGAAACTTATTGACTTTGAGTGGGCATCATAGTTTTTTTTTTTGCAGCAGCAGCAGCAGTAGTTGTCAGGCTCAGTTTTGAGTAGCCTTGTTCTTTTTGTAATTTTTCAAGACAACTTTGCACTACAAGATTTTTACACAATGCTGTTCCTTGTGGACTCATTATAATGTTTGAGACAGAGAGGAGCACCTGACATTACTTCATCGCTCTCTCCCTTGCTCTCTTATCTTGCCATGAAGGCCTCATTCCCATCCTGTCCATTACTGTTATTGTGACACAGCTAGTTGAATAGTTGAATTTTGCGACAGGTAGTTGAATTGCAAGTTTGCACAATTTCTCTGCATTTTCTGCATTTTAAGATGGCTTTTATGACTAGAAAGTTGAATTTGTTGAACTCTTGAGGTTCTTGGCATCTACTGTACATTGAACAATATTTTTTGTTAATAAATATGCCAATCGGCTAAAGTTGTCTTTACCTCAGAGTTGTTTGTTGGGGGGAGGGGGTTAATAGTACAATGATTGTAAATTCACAGTAAATGGAAGCTTTATCTGCATTACTTTTACAGTAAGTTATAGGACAATTTTAGCATGACTTCCACAGTATACATTGTAAATTCACAGTAAATTATTGTCAACTTGAACATTACTTTCACAGTACACACTGTAAAAGTACAGGGTCTTGTTGTAATGATGTACAGCAAAATATTGTAATTCCCTAGTAATGTACTGTAATATCACAGTAATTGCTTTGACATTGAAGCTGTGAAGTTACAGTATACAGTTGTGCTTTTACAACAATGCATTGTAATATCACAGATATAAAATTACAGTAAATTGCTGTAACTATATTTCACAGTATATTGCTGTAATCCTTACTGTGAAAGTCATGCAAAATTTATCCAATTATTTACTGTAAATTTACACCGAAAATTTTTGCAGTGTGCATTTCAGATTCCAGGTTAACTTAAGTAAAAAAAAAATGGCCTGGAAACAGTTCCTTCCATCAGGCAATCCATCTCATGAACACTTGACAATAAACGTGGGACACACAAACTATTCTACATTCATCTATTTAACACACATATTTATTCAATTTCAAATTTGCATCTAACATACCTGTACATACTAAACTGTCTATTTTGTATATTGTGTTTTTGATATTTTGCACATGATCTGATCTGATCTGTTGTGTATGTTTGTATATTATTCTTTTTATTATCTGTGTCTTGTCTTGTCACTGTCATTCTGTCGCACTGTAGAGCTTCTGTCACTAAAACAATTTTCTTGTATGTGTAAACATACGTTGTAATAAAGCTCATTCTGTTTCTGATTCTACATTACATGCCCAGTTGCTGGCAGTGTGAACATTATTTTACACCTCTTAACCACAGTAACCAATACTCCTCTAATGAGGGCTAACCATTGCAGACGCCCCGTCTGAAAGAGATGTTCTCTTCAATGAACAATGGGGCCCCTTCACCACTTTGGACAGGTTTCGGTCACACATGCCAGTCCTGGGACTGACTGTCTTTCAGGTAAAACCAACCATGCTTGCTTTCAAATGGGTTTCAGAGCATCTTGTGACACCTTCCCACCACCCACCAGCCTGGGCAGACATACTTCCATTGATCCACTGCAGAGCTACGGTAATTGGGCCATTAAGACATCAGACAGACAGCCAGCATGTTGCTTAACTGAAAGTCTAAATCATAATTTCATATAATTTCATAGTAGATCTTATGTTCTCATGTCATTGGACAGTTTAACTTGTAGACATTATGGAATTTTTTGTGGTCATGCTGAATTATTGTGTCTTTGATCTTTTAATCATATTTATGGCAGAATGACTCTAGCAAACAAGCTAGGCAAAGGGGAGTTTGATGGGGCCAGGGGCCAATTATGTAATTAAATTACAGTTACTTATAAATGTTAATGATTACAAAGGGGGTTCATCTGATTCAACTTAATATTTCACCCTCACACACACACATATACACACACAGATTTAATTGATTTCTTTCCCAAATTGCACTGACTGTTTTAAAATATGAGACACCAATGTTTCAGGAGTTTACGACACAGGATAGGACACATGCTTATTCGTTTTATTTTCAATTTGGGTTTATGAATATGCTTGAATATATTTATATATTTTTAAGATTTTATTTTTTTTAGATGCCAGTGTTTCCTGTCAGAGGTGTCATGTCCATTCAAACTGAGTGGTCGCATGCCCCCTTAGATTTCTGAGCTATAGTGAATTTTTAATGCAGTTTCCAAAAGAGAAAACAGCAGCAGAATAACAGATGTTTTTAATATATTTATGCACTAATGCAATAGAGAGACAGGTGCATTTTTACAGCACTGCGCATTATAACCAATCACACACAATTCTGTTGAGATTATGAATGCAATGGCCAATCAGAGGCATTCAGAAGAGTAAGTGCTGTTTTTGAGAGTGCTTGAACTCTAACTAGGTGCAATATTGTTTAATGATAATGTAAATTCTCTTTTTCTGTACAATGAAAGTATTATAATTAGTAAATTAAATTTGTTTTAGTACGTTTTAATTTTGAATAGTTTTAAACAAGTCATTTTTAAAATGTTGGATTGTTTCGTGTATTGTTTCCCAAATTCTAAAACATTTGTTTATTTTTAGGTCTACACTAGATTTTGAATCCTCAGTGTGAACTTTTGCATGCCTCTGCGTGTGACAGCTTACACAAATGTCATATATTTGCAACACGTACTTATCAAACTTTTTTTTTTCTGGGTGAAAATTCTTTTTTCTTCATTACATTTCACTCTGATATTCGACTAGCATCTCAGTTTAAAAGAATGCTTGAATATTCTGGGCCCTATCTTGCACCCAGCGCAATTGACTTTGTACACCGACGCATGTGTCATTCCTATTTTGCACCCGCGCAAAGCTCACTTTTCCCTCCACAGAAGCACGTCGCTAAACTAGTGAATGAACTTGCGCTCCCTGGGCGGTTCAGCGCAAAAAAGGAGGCGTGTTCCGGCGCAAACGATCCCTGGTGCTATTTTGTTGTTCCATTAAACAATTGCGCCACTGACCAGAAAAAACCTAGTCTAAAGTCAGTGGCGCGTTGCGCGTTGTTCATTATGCTATTTTAAGGGCGCATGCTTGGCCATAATGTATAGCGTGAACAACGCGCATACACTTTGCTCATGTAATCTACACAGATGCAACAGTTATTTTTGCAAATCATAAATTGTTACACTAAAAAAATATTAACACATGAGATGACGGAAATCATTGTGGTGTGCCACGAAGATGTGAAAAAAATAAGCATAAATCTAGCTTACAAATTATTCAGGCTAATTATTCTCCCATCCCCATACAACACAACTTCTCTGTCTTTCACTGCTCTTACAAGAACATCAGTCTCCTCGGCTGTGAACCGCTCCTGGCGTGCACCTGGTAAATACGCCATAATAATAGCAATCCATAATGGAACTTGCGCACCTGCTTTTAAAGGGAATGTTGGATGACGCTCTGATTGGTTTATTTCACGTTACGCCCAAACCACACCTATGAATAATGAAGCTACTTCAGACCAACCCATTTTAGATTTGCGCCGGGCGCAAGAGCCATTTATCCCGCCGGGAAAATAGCAACAGCGCCGAGACCCGCCCACAAACTTACTTGCGCTTCGCGCTTTGACACTTGCGTTTCAGATCGTTAAAATAGGGCCCTCTGTGTACTAGCATTAAACAAAAGGAGTCCTGATTGAACCTAACTGTTAACAGTCTCTGAGGCCGTCTTTACCTCTTCACTCTCTTTTCAACTGGATTTCAAAGATAAGTGTGTGTCCTTGGAGACATGCAGTTCTAGCTTTCAGCAAAGCAGTTTGCAGAGATCCTATTAGTTAGACATTATTGGATAGTGTGAATTTGAACAGTTTCTCTGTCCACATAGATCGGTTCACCTTGTCCCTTAGGCATCGTTTTTCAGTCAACTAGTTCTGTTCTTTCCTCTTTTACCATTTTAGTGGTGCAGTTTATTGTCAAAGCCAATCTTATCCACTGTATTTGACTCTTCACTTGAATCACTGAGTGTCTCTATTGCCGGTTCCCTCTATAAATGCATTTCGTTTGGCTTTGCTTCGTTTTCTCTGTCAATAAAGAAAGTAATGGTAGACTGCATAGACAACAGAATGCACTTTCTGAAGACATGAATGCTCCTATGGTAAGGTGTACCATATGAGTCTCAAACCTATACTCCGGATTGAAGATTGCAAATTACATTGGCTCTCCGAAAGGTCATCTCTTTATTACTGTTCTCGTTTTTCCTGTTCTTTTACAGAACTTTTATCCACTGCTCTCATTTAACAAAATGACTGGAATTACAGAAATGGGGTATTACAGTTTTTCTCGATTGCTAGCACACTAACTGATTCACTTGGCTCAATTTTCCTAACCATTCCTACAGTTCTCAAAACAAAGACACATTTCTCAAAACATTTAACACATTTCACACACGTTCCAATTTGCTCAGTGTTTTCTGCAAACCTCTACACAAAAACGCCATCATTTTACACAGGTTTAACCATGTTAGATAACAAAAAAACACAATATAACTACCTCAAGAAACACAAAAAGAAATATGTATAAGCAAATGAGAGAAACTGTAATGGTGAAAGAGCAGAAAGAGGTGGGAGACAGAGAGTAATTGGAAGGGCAAAGGGAAGGGGCCAATAACATTTGTTCCTGATGAAAAGCAGGCAACACTAGTTGACCATGTTCTTGTGCATGGCTCTGCTCGCATGCGGTTAAACTCATTTGCCAGCTTCCCTCATGGTCATCCCATGAGGGAAGCTGCAAATGAGTTCAACTGAATGCGAGCAGATTCACAGTCACATCTATCATTCAAACATTTAGAAATGAAAACAGGTACCTGATATTTGCCAAAGACACTGTGCAGTAATTTACAGGGTTTTTATACTATTTAGATATACAGTTAAAATGTAAATGAGAAAACCTTCATTGTACTTCTGTGTACAGTACAGTATTATATGCTGTACATCCTTAAAACTCGTAATTATCAAATTGATTTATTTCTCAGTATTAGTTGTTTTTATGTAGCCTACTGTATTTTTGCAGAACTGAGAGGCAACTGCATAGGTGAGGCTGACAAGGTCTTTTGACAGAGGGCCAAGAAACTGAAATTGTAAATATGGTCATTGCTAGTAATGCAATAGACTTTGTGAAATTCAGAGAAGAATTATTGAAGATCAACATGCCTTCTCAGAAACTGATCGTATAAGTATTTCTACAACTGACTGGATTCTGCATCATAATAGACTTTGAATGAAACAAATATTTAGGGTGCCTTATGATTGGTGATTTAACACAAAGTATTAAATAAGAGTGGTTGGTCTTGATGTGATTCTGAGGATCAACTTGCACCATGAACTGTAAAGGGACTAAAGCGTCATGGAGAACTGCACATCTCTTTTCTGACTGCCAAAAGGTCATTTTTCTCCCTGATGCATGACAGACGACCATCAGCAGTCTCATGGGGGTGTGATGGAATCGATACAGAAGTTGAAATAAGGCCATAACCCTCTCGGTCTAGCTTCACTGTTGTGGACGACATATGTGACACATTGAGGGGCTTTGGGATGTTGCATATCCATCACTTCCATATCCTCTCAGTCCAGTTCTTTTAAAAGAAACACAAAGAAGCAAATACGAGAAAAACGGTGCTCATTAAGTTTCCATTCAGGGCTTATTTTTCCTGTCGCTAGCACAGAACAAGCCCTCTCGTCTCGCCCCTGACCATTTTTTCTCTCCAAGTTCTTCCACTCACAAGTCCTGTCATATTGTGCTACCCTCTGTGAATCACACAGAGAGCTGGATGTGAGTGCTACATTCACGTCACATGAAAAGTGGTCGTCTCTGGGCTGAGGAGGAAAGGGCCGAGTGCATGCCTGCCAGGGCTTTTGATATTCGTCAGATATCAAACGCTGATCAAGGCTCTCCAGCGGCTTATTAGTAAGAGCTGACGTTTGATTGCGTCTTAACCCAGCACTATTGTCATGAATAGCTCATGTCTACGAATAAAGAGTTTAGATGGAGATAGTCATTTCAGGCCACATCTCTGTTGTAGAAATTATAAAGCATTGGTCCCCAGATGCACTTGATGAGTAATCAATGAGATCACTTGTGTCAACATGAGCTTGCAGCCTACGGAATTCCATGAAAAGGGAAGATTGCTTTTATGGTAGCAACAAAAGAGGGCAAATTCAAATGGAAGTGAGCATCCTTGTGACATACAGTAGTCACTCTGAAGGGCAGAGCTCTTGAAGTGGGGACTTTGGAGGGAGCAGGGTACTTGCATGTCATAATGAAGTTGTTAGAAACTCATTTGGAAGGGAGCAATGAAAAACAATGTAATTTCCTCATTATCTACACCTGGATTGTTACCATAATGATGTATGTTGGCAACAAAAGGAATATCGTATTATCTTGTTAATATGTTGCAAATAATGATATTTCATAATGAAGTTTTTAAAATATACTTCATGCATGTGTGTGTGTACCCCCTTCTCTGCTCTTAATTGTAAAAAAACTTGCCATCTCTTCTTTGAACCCTGCAGGTATAGTCACATTTATTTAACGTGTACTATTAAACACATTTCTAACTTATGAAATATATTTAAACATTATATGAAATGCATGACGAAAATGTCCCTATAAATGGTGTCCCCTTCTTGAAATGCCCTTCAAGGGTGCAAAAATGCAGTTTGGAATTTGCCCATTTATATATATATATATATATATATATATATATATATATATATATATATATATATATATATATATATATATATATAAACAACTGAAGTTTTCTAGCACACTTAACTTTATATTAAAGAGAGAGTGAAAGGGATAAAAAAAAATCATACTTGGGGAGATTAAAAAAATATGGAAAATATAAACAAAATGAAGAAAACAATTTAACAGCCTTCTTAGTGCCGGAGGAGAAGGCAGATAATGAACACATAGAGCAATAAATACAGAAAGCAATACCTGGATTATACGTGGCCTTGCAGGCTGCTGTCCAGTGGTGTTTATTATTTAGCAGGCAGGTTAGTAGGCCTGCAGCAGCAAATTAGATTGCATTGCGTGCTGTGCAATAACATAGTGAAGACAGCCATGGGCCTGTGTGGTTTTGCACGATTCCCTCCATGCAGAGGGGAAGCAGAGAGGAAGCCATTAGTTGACTTACTGCTCTGTGATTTGCATGTTTTTGCCCAATTATAGGCTGTTGCAGAGCTATGTTGTCATTGGAAGATGCTGCAAAGTAGGGTAGCATTTTTTCAATCAGAGACACAATGTGCCTATATTACCGCGTTTCCACCGCAGGAACTTTACCCAGGAACTAGGGACTTTGGCCTGGTACTTGGTGTGTTTCCTCCACAGGAACAAGGAACTAAATAAAGTTCCGGGTAAAAAATGCCCCCCAGAAAGTCCCTGCTGGCGAGGTGGTACTTTTTCAAAGTTTTCCGGAACTTTCAGGGGCGGGACTTGGACGCTAAACATCCTGATTGGTTCAACCACCATTTATTCAGATCATTTTTAAAATATTACTGTTATTGTGTCATGAAATGCAATTTTTAAAGCATTTCAAGCGAGAATGTAGTTGTAAACTTAAATTTGTGGTTTATTTAAAAAGACAGCGCCTATTTAAAAACATGTTTCACCGATCCCGGAGACGGTGATCTCCACACGATCAGCGAGAGCTCAGTCCTCATGTATCCGCAGAGAGAAGTCTCTACTCGGCTAGACCTTCTGATGTGTGCCGCTGGCTTTGATATCTCTTTAGTGGTTAAACATAAAATATAATTCGTTTTGGGTAAATCTAACAGGTTATCTTTGGTCTGTATTCAATTTATCTATATATTTAAGATGAAAAGAAAAATGGCAAATTTCTATAATATTTAGTTTCATTGTAATGGCTGTATATATATACACATATCCCTGAACTAAGTACATTTCTGCAGCTGTTATTATGTTTAAATGAAAACGAAAGGAGGCAATGGTATTTTATTTCCTATTTCATTTTATTGTAAATATACAGAGAGGAAAATTGCAGTAGCCAAAGCGAGCTGACTGATGTTATCAAGTACGCTGCTGTTTGCAGAATTACCAGATTTGCATCGTTGCAGACATCACCCGAGTCGAATGCACAAAGTCTGAACTACCGAGGATCCACGTCCAAAATCAGCGTACTTTGCATTGAGAAATGCGCGCAGACCTACGTCAACAGTCTATTTGCCTAATCTTCCCGGTACTTTACACCACAGTTGAAACGCAGAGAGCAACAGGTCCCGGGGGGAAAAAAGATCCTGTACAAATGTTCAGGGTAATTTCGGTGGAAACGCAGCATAAGTCTCTTCACTCGTCTCTCATCACCTTCAATCTTCTGGTTGCTAAGTCCCAAAGCCAGCACTACCGCTAC
Source organism: Carassius gibelio (assembly GCF_023724105.1). Classification (NCBI taxonomy): domain Eukaryota; kingdom Metazoa; phylum Chordata; class Actinopteri; order Cypriniformes; family Cyprinidae; genus Carassius; species Carassius gibelio. The sequence goes on along the minus strand of NC_068409.1, from coordinate 27,958,251 downwards.
TGGCAGGCCTTGATACAGCTTGATACAGTCTAGCTTCTATTAAATTCTGAGAACATGGGGATGCTGAGCTAGAAATGTTCTTGACCCTTAAGTTTGAGCCAGGCTTTGGCCTCTTCTTTTCATTCATCAAGATTTCAGCTGTTGTCTCTCTTAGCTCTTCTTCACTTTCCTCCTGGGATGAATCTCCCAATCACTATTGAGTCAGAACATCTTTGGGGTTCATTCAAACTTGGCTCTTCAAATCCAGAAGAACGTGATCGCACAAACAAATCTTAAAACCATCAAGACTCGTTCAATGACCAAGGCAATGCAAGTGTCATGTTTCTTAAATATAAAAAAACGTCCCTAGGTTACGTATGTAACCCTAGTTCCTTGAGGGAACGAGACGCTGCGTCGAGCGCTTTTGGGGAACGCCTTTGGCAAGAACAACTCTGAATATCGTGTGCAATCAGTCCAATGGAAGAGCGTGGCGTCACGGGCAGGGTGACGCAGCGACCAGGAAGCTATAAAGGCACCTGCCACACAGCTGACTTCAGCTTCGAGTAGGGAAGCAAACGCAGGCAGGGGTGCCGGGAGTATGGCTCTGCGACGCAGCGTCTTGTTCCCTCGAGGAACTAGGGTTACATACGTAACCTAGGGACGTTCCTCTTCGGGAACTCGAGCTGCATCGAGCGCTTTTGGGGAACGATGTGCCAACGCTGCCAGACTACCAAACCCCTGCCTAGTGTGTATCCGAAGAGCACAGCTAAGGCGAGAGGACAGAAGAGCCAGGAGCGGCTTGCATATCAAGATTGTAAAATCTGGCGAATGTAGAGGGCGTGGACCACCCCGCAGCATTGCAGATGTACAAGAGGGACACACCTGCTAGAAAGGCCTTAGAGGCAGCCATACTCCGGGTAGAGTGAGCCTTGGCTCCCAAAGAAAGGGGAAGACCAGAGGACTCATAGGACTCGTTGATAGCCTCGACTATCCAACAACTAAGGGTCTGCTTAGAGGCAGGGGAACCCTTTTTAGGAGGACCGTAGCAAACAAGTAATTGGTCAGGTTTTCTCCACAGCAGCTCTGTGGACGTATGCGTCCAGTCCTCGAACTGGACACATACAGTTTAGCTTCACCTGGTCTGGCTCCCGAAAAGGAGGAGGACAGAAGGCCTGCAGTACTATGGGTTGTGGCGTAACAGAGGGAACTTTAGGAATGTAACCCGCTCGCGGGTATAAAAATGCTTTGGATATACCAGGGGCAAAGTCTAAGTAGGTAGGGGCCACCGAGGGGGCCTGACAGTAATATTCATGAATCGGCTCAAATGGAGCTTTACAAAGAGCCTCTAACACCACAACCAAGTCCCAGGGGGAACACGGGACCGTACTGGAGGTCTCAGCCTCAGCGCACCGTGGAGGAAACGTGTAACTAGGGGGTGTCTACCCACTGACTGACCGTTGAAAGGGACATGGTAAGCAGCTATGGCCGCCACGTACACCTTTAAGGTGGAGTGAGTTAACCCCGCAGAGAGCCTAGCTTGGAGAAACTCCAGAACTGTACCAACTGGGCAGTTAGCAGGGTCAAGCTGGCGGTCTCTGCACCATGAGGAGAAGGGTTTCAACCTCAGGGTGTACAGTTTCCTCGTAGAGCGAGCTCTGGATTGGAGTGTGGGGGTCTCAACAACCTCGGTTGGGAGACTGGAAACTATGAGCTGTGCCCCCTCAGGGGCTACACAGACAACTTCCACAACTCCGGGCGAGGGTGAATATTTTGCCCTACGCCTGAAAGAGCAGATCTGTCCTGATCGGAATCACCCATGGAGAGCCGTCGAGGAGAGAGATCAGATCTGCTAGCCATACTGGGCCTGGCCAGAACGGGGCTACTAATAGAAGACAGACCCCTTCCCGGCGTACTCTCGCCAGAACTCCCGGGAGCAGAGCGATGGGGGAAAAGCGTACAGACGAAGCCTCGGCCAGGTCTGTACCATAGCGTCCAGTCCCAGAGGAGCTGGATGAACTAGAGAGAAACAGAGAGGACATTGCGATATCTCTTGTGTCGCAAAGAGGTCCAAAAAACTCTCCATATCTACTTCACCACCTTGGGGTGAAGCCCCCGGGTCTCGGCCCCTGTCTCGACAGTATGTCTGCTCCCACAGTCAATCTCCCGGGAATATACACTGCTCCGAACGAGAGGAGTTTGTCCTGGGACCACAGAAGGATCTGGTGTGCCAGCTTGTACAAGGGGCACGGATGCCGATCTCTCTGGTGACTGATATAAGAGATCCCCAATGTGTTGTCGGTGCGCACCAACACATGGTGACCTCTCAGGTCTGGGAGGAAATATTTCAATGCTCGATGCACAGCTAGCATCTTTAGACAACTGGTATGCCATGTCAGATGGCGACCGCTCCACAGACCGGTGAGGGACGCGTCTGTCGCTAGCGTTACACGGCGACCAAGAGCTCCCAACACCGGGCCCTGATTCAAGAACCAAGGTTTCTTCCATATGTCTAAGGCACGAAGGCATTGCCTAGTGACCTGAATAGTTCGGAAAGGATTTCCCCTCGGGGAAAACCCCTTGGTCTTGAGCCACCACTGAAGGGGCCTCATGTGCAGGAGACCAAAAGGTATCACGTTGGACGCAGCTGCCATGAGCCCTAACAGTCTCTGAAACTGCTTCACAGTGAGTGACTGGCCTTCTTTGACTCTCTTGACTGATGTGAGGATCGACTCGATCCGAGATAGGTGGTTCTCTGAACTGGAGAAAGTACACTCTTCTTGGCATTCAGTCTCAAACCCAGCTCACCCATATGGGCGAGAACGACACCTCGATGTCGAACCGCCATCTGCTTTGATTGAGCTAGAATCAACCAATCGTCGATATAATTTAGAATGCGGATGCCCTGCATACGGAGGGATACCAGAGCCGCATCTACACATTATGGAACGTGCGGGGGGAGAGTGCAAGGCCAAAGGGAAGTACTCGATATTGGTAGGCTTTGCCCCTGAAAGCGAACCTCAGAGACTTCCTGTGTTGTGGAAGGATGGACATGTGGAAGTATGCGTCTTCGAGATCTATTGTGACAAACCAGTCCTCGGATCTGATTTGAGCTACATCCTTTTTGACAGTGAGCATTTTGAACTTCAGTGACATAACTGAGAGGTTTAGATGACGTAAGTCTAAGATCGGACGCAACCCCCCATCCTTCTTTGGAACTATGAAATACCGGTTGTAAAACGCGGATTCCCTGTCTAGAGGAGGGACCACCTCGATGGCCGCCTTCTTTATTAGGGTATTCACTTCTTGTTCCATCACCAGAGCCTGCTGGGGGCCGACTACTGTCGGTGTAACCCAATTGAATGTCGGCGGTGGATGGCCGAACTGAATGCGATAGCCTCTTTCTACCGTGTGCAGGACCCATTGAGATACATTTGGCAGTAGTTTTCACGCTGCTAACTGATGTACTATGGGAATCAGTCCCTCGATACTGACCTCTGGTGTAAGAGGCCCCCGAAGGGGCGGCGAGCGTCTCAGCTCCGCTACGCTCACGGGCGGAAATAACTGAGAGCAGTGCTCGCTGGAACCGGCTGCACCCTGAAACTCTGGCAGGGTTGGCAGACCCACCTCCCGAGGGCACTGAGGTGAGACAGGCACCGTATAATTAGGTGGACACTGCTCTTCCCCAGTAGGGGGGGGCTTCTTGGCCGTGGACCTCCCAGCCTGACATCTTAGATTTGGATTAGGCTGAGAAGTCGTCGGCCCAGAGCTTTCCTCTGTCTGTACATGGAGGGGCAGCTCCCGCCCAGCAGTCCCTCCAGTACATCTAACTTCACATGTTCAATAACTGTCATTATATTCCTCAGAATTTAATGCAATCAAACAATCAGACAAGTAAACACGGTCTGGATTGTGATACAATTCACATTGAAGTGATATATTGAACTTCTTGAAGTTAGATAACGGTCATTAGATTCCTCAGAATCGAATGAAATTCAGCAATCAGACAAGTAAACGCGGTCTAGGTTGAGATAAAGTAAACATTGAAGTGCTGACTTCTCAAAGTCATTATATTTCTTAGAATTTTTAAACAATCAGACAAGTAAACACAGTCTGGATTGTGATATAATACACATTGAAGTGATATATTAACTTCTCAGTTATTAAATTTCGTAGAATTTAATGAAATCAAAACAATCAGACAAGTGAACACGGTCTAGATTGTGACAAAGTACACATTGAAGTGATAGAACTAACTCCTCCTTTTTTAAATGGAGTTTAAACAACCAGACAAGCGGTCGGGTATGGAAAATTCACATCAAAACTGAAAATTATGTAATACACGCGTTGCCTCGACAGCGCGCGAATAATTAGTCACACAAACAATATTAATCCAAAAAGGCATAACACTGTTTATTGTATATGCTTATGCAACTTTATGTTTGTGCAACTAAAAGCTCGCCGACGCCCTCCGTATCAATCTTCTGGGAGAAAGAAAGGCGGAGCGTCAAGCCCGATGCTCGGGGGGGAGAACCGAAGCTCGGGCTTCCGAACCCCCGGAATCAGGCAGATCTGATGGGTAAGGTAGGAGATAAGGACGTGCCCGTCTACATTCCCTCCAACAGATCGATCTGCGAACCCAATGAATGCCGGCGTCGTTCCGCCTCGGCGAAAACGGGACCGGTATCGCGAGGAACGCTGGCGAAGGCTCCCTCCTCGAAGAGAGCCCTCCCTCGATAGCCGACTCAGCGTGCTTCGATCCCAGGCAAACCACGCATAGACTGTTTGTATCCCCACTCGTGATGTACGTGGGCAGGGAGGAACAAACAATCCATAGCGCAATCTGGAATCGCCCTCCAATTGTCGTGTCTTTGCTTTGCTCTTAGGCATTATGTTGTTTATTGGGACAGACAACAATAAATAAGACTCACAAGACAGACTTTAGACATGCACACACAGAGCGCTTGCTGAAAGACGCGAAGCTGAAGTCAGCTGTGTGGCAGGTGCCTTTATAGCTTCCTGGTCGCTGCGTCACCCCGCCCGTGATGTCACGCTCTTCCATTGGACTGATTGCACACGATATTCAGAGTTGTTCTTGCCAAAGGCGTACCCCAAAAGCGCTCGACGCAGCTCGAGTTCCCGAAGAGGAACAGAGGTTTAGTATAGTCTGTAGACCCTGTTGTAAAAAGGTACTGATGGTTTCACTCAAAGGTTAACTGATTCATTTTCCATAACTGCATTCTCTTGTTTCTCTAATGGCTTCATTCATACATTAATTTAACCCCCCTTTGTATGTACGCATCAGTGTATTTTTATTCGTTTGTTTGTGTAGACTAGTTATGTGTTAGTGTTTAGTTAATAAAAATTTTGTGCACTTTTGTGTTTATGATTCTGTCACTGCTTATAATTTCCCTTTTATGATTTCGATCAAACTACATGCTCTAATGCATCAATACTGTAAGAAGGTTATTTTCTGTGGCCACAAAACTATAATTTCTTAATTGATATGAAATTACACTGAATGTTTGCTGTATGGGCAGATTAGTTGATGACAATATTCATTCTGCTACAGTTACCACTGGCAGCAATTAATTGTGATTAATTATAATTAATTGTAATTATTTATATACATTTCACTTTTTATCTAATTTGCTACAGTAGACTTTGTATCTTAAGAAGGCAATACAAATCTTTACTTTGTTCCTTATACTCTGTTAACTCTTTTGTATCATGATTGTTGGTTTCTCATAAATATGTAACAGAGTCAGTTTCTAACTGCAGATGTCTAAACCTGCCCATAGGCTCTGCAAAATGTAAGCCTAACAGAGAAATTCTGAAATTCATCACATTCGCATGCTGATTATATTTGACGAATACGATCTTTATATATCGTATTATATCTTATATATATATATATATATATATATATATATATATATATATATATATATATATATATATATATATATATATATATATATATAAAATTTTCTTTTTTGCACAGAATCTAACTTTGGGCTTCATGGTGTCAAATTTATTTATATATTATGATATCACTGAACAGAACACACTTATTAATCAACAGGGTATGTTTGGTGTTCCTCATGAGTGAAGAAACACCCATGCACTTATTTCTAATAAGATTTCTAATATGCTCCTGTATGATAAATCGCTTGGATTAAAGTTACACTCTTTTTTACTTTTAATTTTGAGGGCTTTTCCCATATTTTATTCTAGCAGCATGGAGAGAGACAGGAAGTCAGGAGAAAAGAGAGGGCAACATAATGGCAAACCGGTGTAGAACTAAAGTCTCACTTTACAGCACTATATGTTTAGTATAGAGGCCCCTAGATACAGGCCATTTCTAATATGCCTAAATAAAGGCTGTATGTGTGTGTATATATATATATATTCAGATGTGTGCAGCACATTTTATGGAGGACTGTTTCCTAATCCTGGTAGAGTAAACTACACTGCCAACGCTTCTGACTCACAGTCTGTAAGTACGTTTACAAAGGATTTGCCACTGATGATGCAACACAATGCGTAAAAACACAGTATAAGTTATTATAATCCATAATTATGTTCCCATTGGATGCAACAAATGGCTCGTTTGTAATGAGGTTTATTATTATTGTCCTGTCGCACCGGTTTTCTGACCAGGACATGCATCATTGTTTGGCAAAAGGTGTAACACTTCCATCACATGCTTGAGGCATTCGGCCAATCAGTATGCACTGGATAGATGGCCAATCAGAGTACACCTCGCTTTTCAAAATGATCAGCTTTGTTAAAATAAACAATTTTCAGAAAGGCGTGGTATAGACGAGAAACATTAATGTAAAGTATGTGGAAAATAATGTTTTTTTTAACCTTAAACCACGTAAACACATTCCATTACACGAAATACACAAAATAATGTCATTTTTTGTAAAATCATATGACCCCTGTAATTAAAGCCAGCCTGAGATAGAAAATTTACTTAAGCTAAGTCACCTTTATATATTTAGCCCTTTATATAGTACAGATTGTGCCAAAGCAGCCCTAAAAAGACAATAGTAATTATTTATTGTCTTTATTCGTTCATATGCGTTATTTTAGTATGCATTATTCAGTTGAAATCAGTTCATTGTTGATTCAGTTCACTTCAGCAACTGTGAAAATGTCCATCAATTATAGAACGAGTTTAATTAATCTATAAAGCAGCTCTGGAGAAACCTATGATGACATTAACTGGCACAGTTTAGTTGTCATCCAACAGTGTCCGTACAGTCAAGTCAGTAATATTGCCAAATATGAAGTGTACCTCAGTGACAGAAACAGAGACAAATCCTTTAGAGAAACCAGGCTTAGTCAGTGGGCCAGATGAATCGACCCATGTTGTGGATGTCAGCAGACGGTGACACCGAGGAGAAGAATTGTAGATTAAAGTCATTATTTTTATTTTATTTTTGCACAAAAAGTATTCTCGTAGCTTTGTAAAATTTAGATTGAACCACTGGACTATACTAACAATTTTCTTAAAGGAGCTATTTTTACTTTAAAAAAATCTTTAAGATAGAGTTTTCATTTGTACATGTATAAGCCAACCATGATGTAAAAAAAAGAATGACACCTCGACTGTCCACCACGGTTGCCACGGTTTGTGGAGGAGTCGGGCCCGAATTGGCATGAAAATTCATAAAATGTGACGTCATGCGCGTTCTCGTCTGCTTGGGCTTACAACCGTACGGCACGCCAGCCATAATAGTAAGCAGCGGCAATAGTGTTTTCAAATGGACTCTGCGAATGGAAAGAAGCAACCAGCCTCCAGCACAATTCAGACACCCACGGACACTCCTCGAAGTAAAAAAAAAAAAAAAAAGAGCGTGCTCCTCTGTGCACTGAGAACGAGCATGAGACTGGCTGCAGTTCCTCTAACAGCCAATGGTGTCAGTAACAGTTAGAAATTTCAGAACCTATGCAATGCTCCTTTAAGACCTTTCCGGACCTCGAACCTGTCAGTTGCATTGCTATATATACAGGGTCAGAAAGCTCTCGGATTTCACCAAAAAAATCTTAATTTGTGTTCCCAAGATAAACAAAGGTCTTAGAACTGTTTGTTCTGGACAACTGTAATAACTTTTCACTGAACATTCTTTCTCTGTGCATCGTGTTTTTACTGAAAGACAGTCACACTCCACTTCTAAGTGCTTATAAAAGTGTAAATGCATGCTGAAAGAATACTCCACTTTGATTTCCTGCGGATCTGTGCACCATCTCTTTCTTTAACAACAAGACATTTATCAACCACAACATGCTGTTCAGTATTCCAATGAAGAGAAGACAGACAGCTTGTGTTATTTAGGAGGGAGTGCATATATTTGTTGTGGCATGCTCTTTGCTCTTTCTCCAAACTGAAAAACATTTGTGTTTGCTATCATAGATGAATATCTTTGCAGAACTATCATGAATTGTGCTATTATGACAATAAGCAACACACTGTCCACAGCAGTAAAATCTGGAAGATACAAAAAAGATGTATTTCCTTACTCTCTCGACCCAGTCTTTAGCTGTCTTCTGCATCATCTGAAGATTAGGTTTTGAGAATGGGATGCCTTAACCATTTCCCACGAACATCGCTTTTATTCAAAGGACCTTGGTTTCCATGGCAACTTGCAGGTATCCTTTACTAACTTGTGTGTCAGGGTTGTCAGCTTTGGCAACAAGATAGACTTTCAGTAAAGCATTAGCAGATTAACTTAGTTGAACTTAACACTTAATGAAAAGGTTATTTTTCCTTCCTAATGAGTTGATTGTGTACTTATATCAGCAGCTAGCAACTAATTAGCATATTTCAGGATATATAGTGTGAAGAAGCTTACAAAAATGAAAATGTTATAATGCAAAACCAAATTAAATCATATCAGACAAAAAACGTATTACTGTGGGTTGCAAATAAATTCTAAATGTAAAACCTTCTAAAACACAGTGGGGAATCAAACTAATAGCCATTTATGAGGGTTACACAAAAGGGAACATTTTGTCAGATCTATCAAGAGCGCCATTTCGGTGACCTTGGCAGAATGAGAGTCTTTAAAGATCAATTTAATTGATGTCTTCAGTCTCAAGTTCACTTCAAATCATAAAACCTGTGACCTTAGCTTTAATTACAGACCTGAAGTTTTACTCCCCTCTGTAATAAAACCACTTCATGTAACTCAAATGGTCACATAAAGCACCATCTAGCTCATCCCATTCATCTAACACACATCACGTGGAACAAAAGAACTTCAAATCAGATATTCTTCGCGTTGTACTTATCTGCCTCATGCACAATTAAATCAAACAACAGTTTAGGTTTAAAACCTCATGCAGTGTCTGCCTCAGAAAAAAAAATAAATAAGCAAACTTCTATTAAATTACTTCAAAGGAATCAAACTAATATCACCTCATTGAATTCATAAATTCACAAACAGGCGGCAAGCTTTGATTGAATCTTTAACCCAGCTACAATCCATACCCACACATCAAACAAAAAATTAAAAGGAAAATAAGCTTTAAATTATGCTTTTGTCAAAGTTAAAGAGTTACATAACTTGACAAAAAAAATAAATAAATTGAAAAATAAAACTAAACTGAAGAGAAGCATTGATTGTTCTGAAAAATGATCTTTAAAATACTTTTTTAAATCCTGTCTGAACTCCAATTCAGCTGGAGGTAATTGCAGTAATTTGGTGCTCTGATTGGTGAATGGGTTTGGTGTGCACAGGAAACAGGTATAAACAGGTCTATACAAGGTAAACTCTGTTAGCACTCCCATCTAGCCACCAGAATGGTATAATTAGAAAATCTTCCAGCAGGGATCTAACTTAATCAAAGTTTCTTTTATTTCTTAATTTTTTAGTTTAATGTGTGGGCATGGATTGTAGCTGGGTTAAAGATTCAATCAAAACTTGCTGCCTGTTTGTGAATTTATGAATTCAATGAAGTGATATTAGTTTGATTCCTTTGAATCAAAGGACTCCTGGATGGAAGACTACAAAGAAAAAACAAAAAACTAATTTTTGAATAAACACCTTGTCCTCCCGCTCCTAACTGTCTGTTTACGTCAACAGTAAAAAGAAATTTCCACAAACTGCAACAACTGAACCACATACTCTCTAGTGTGTACATGCTTATATGGCTACTCAGTAAATATCTCTGTATGATATCTTCCTGCCTGTTTATTATTTCTTGAGCTAGACCAGCCAGAGGTCCCCTACAGGGCTGCCTGAGTCTCCACATTAACTGACTGCTTTGGCTTTCTTATTATTTATGCATAAGCCTATACTTTCCTCCTCATTTCTTCTTACCTCTGGGGCACTTGACCCTTTGGGCTGATGCAAGGCCCCACAATTTGAACTGCATGGGGCTTCACTGCTCCCATTGCTAACTTGCAAGTGGAAAACCAAGGTTGTTTTTTGAGCCAGACCCTCCATGATAGATGCGTTTCTTGCTGCATTCAATTGTTCAAGCACAGGATACATATCAGTACTAATGGGCATGTATTCAGCTTTACATTGTCTTGCAAATGCTTGGTTGATAAAAACAAAACAAAACAAAACTGTGCTTACATGCATTACATTTTGTCTTGTTTACTGGTTTTTCGACCAATATTGTTTCCAAGCACGTAACTGAAATACATAGACACTGAATTAACAAATGCAAAACATCATTTTTGATGGCTGAATGCCTCGTTGTTATGTGTGCATTCAAAAGCAATTGCATTTAATTTAATGGAATCTTACTCAGATGCAGTGTCATAGAAAAAAACTGAATATCAAAAGAACGTGCAGCATTGCATTGATTTAATTAATCTATTTTATAGTTTTAAAAACCAAATATTAGATAATATTTGCCTTATATCAACCACTAAAATATTTTGCTATAATAAATAAGTGTTAAATGCATTTGCTTTTTGATATGCACATAACTGTTCTCTCTGTATATTGAAGAATTTTAAAAATGTTTAGTGACACGCTAAAACAGATATTTCTGATGCATATTACTGAATCTTTACCATAAAATATTCATGAACAACATGCAAACAGACAATATTTTGGTAATCTCATTTGTGCTCTTGCATAAACCTAATGATTTTATCTGTAAATGGATTTCGAATGTAACATTTCCAAAGACAGATTTCTGTCTTTCTCTATGTTACTGTATTAGCATTGAATTAGCACCACCAAAATCTAGTTTCACATGACTTTGTAAAACTAATGGTTTGTGCTGTGTTAATGGTACCTGTGGGATCTGCTGAGATTTGCACACATACATATTTTAGAGCTGTCAGCATCACTTTCCATCACCTGCAGGCTATGTTTACACCTGATGTTAATATCTGTCTTGGGTGATCACGACTGGTCAGATGAGACAGATTGTTGTTTACACATGTGCATAGCAAATGCGTCTTTTGTGACCATTGTGAGTCTTAAAGACCATAAGGCCTTTGATTTTGTGACTACTGCACTACAATTTGCTGCTTCATGCTGGTGAAGTGTATTTACAAAAAATGGTCCATCCTTTCTCCCACATATAGAGTACTTCAATCCAAACACAAACTGATGCTTATAGAATTATGTCTGTCTGCAAATGGTAGAGATTTTTCTTGTGACTCTTTCTGAAGTTACACCATTAATTCTACTGATTTGTTAAAAAAACACTGATTCATTCAGGAATGAACTAAGTAACTGTTCTTATAAGTAACCCAGGTTTATTCGAAATAAGTGCCTCTAAATACAATTCTGCAGCACTGTTATTACATAACTTATTGCACGTTTCACTGCAGTTTAAAAGTGAGTGGCACTAAAATACATGACATTGGCACATATTTGCTACGTTGATCTTGGAACCTATTGCTGTGTTCATAATTAAAATATTCCAGGATTGTTGCTAAACGTTAATGCTCTATTATGTTGGAAATATCCTCTATACCAAACCCAAACCTACCCGATAGTGTTAACAAAAGGAAAAGTGATACAAAAATACATTTGCTGATGCATGGAATCTGCAGTGATTTTTATGTACAGGTACATTTTTTTTGAGTTTTGCAGAAATGTAAGTAGAGGCACACATTTCCAATGAACCTATAGTTGCTTAAGAGTCACTGACTACATCTGTCTGGTGGATGACACAAAGCATCCTAAAATTCCAACTTTTTTTTGTTGTGAAATTATATTATTGTATCATTTTAATAATATTAATATATAATGTATTGTTTTTAATAAGCAAAATGTTTATTTCAAGAATGAACAAAAAACGTAATGAAAAAAAAAAGATGCTAGACATCCAATGTTGTCTCTGTATATGAACTCAACCAGTTCCACATGCTCGGTCTCATTTAACCCAGTTATATAAGCAACCCCTGTCCTCCCTTTACTAGAATACTGAGTGTCAAATTTAGTTCCAGTGTTTATGAATTACTAATATGTGCCCTGCAGGCTTTCTTTTTCCATCTATAGCCAGCAATGAACATAAAATAGAAGTGAGAGATGGAAAGAAAATGGGAGAACAAAGAGCTGCTGATTCACTAAACTTTCTTTCTTTCTTTCTTTCTTTCTTTCTTTCTTTCTTTCTTTCTTTCTTTCTTTCTTTCTTTCTTCCTTCTTTCTTTCTTTCTTTCTTTCTGTTTACTTTGCCCATATTGTGGTGCTGTGATGTGCCAGGCTTTAATTTTTTTCATAGTCAAGTGTTTTAAGTCAACAGTTGTGCAAGATTGCATGAGTTGTGAATTTATTCTCATTAAAAAAAACCTCAGCTGAAAGCATCATATTTTGGACTCTACGAACTCTACGATTGAGTGCTTTCCTTGACTGCTTATTAAACTGACTGAATGCACCTGGACACTGTTTTAAAAAGCTTTTTCCATTTCAGGGCTCTCTCAATATGAATACATTTTGACTTATTGACTTAAAATGAAATGTTAACTTTCTACAAACACATTTGGCAGATTTGCTCTATGTCAGATTTGTAAAGGTTATATTTTCTCTTCAAATATATATTTTTTTATCTTAGTAATAACATACAACTGGAATCGTTGTCTTTTAGCTGTCTAAACCTCTCTTTAATCATGTCTAAGATGTTTAGTTCATACCCTTCTAACCCAGACTGCTAAGACATTTCTCATATATTCTCTTTGATGCTATCTGGATTGTGTTCTCAGTGGCATTGCCCTCCTCCTCAGCTATGTTATTTCACACACTGAAATCTCAGTCTTCCTGTCACAGATGCTGCCTTTGAAATGGATTTTCTTTATGTAAAGAGCAGCAAGCACTCTTATCGCTGCAGGTCATGGAACAGGTGTGAGAATTAAAGCATGCAAATATTCGATGTCGCCAATGATTTCAGAATAATCATTTTGGGCTGAACAGAAATGTCTCAGCACAATACATTTGATTTACGCTGAAAAATGGAGTAATTTTAGCTGATTTGATTTTGTATTAAAGCAGCACTTTTGCTTCAGGGTTCAGATTTTATATTGGACATGGTGCGACCTAGGACTTTTTATGACACAAACATTAACAAAAACAGTATATAATATTAAAATTCTTATTAATATGCTAATTTAATTTTATAACCTTTATTATTATTAAATATTATTGGAGATAATAATACATACATTTCGCATGAACTGCATGAACTGAAGAATATATACAAAAATTTTTATATGATGTAGGCTGAATGGGAAAGAGGATATGAGAAGCTTTTTATTCTGCCTTTTAAGCCAATTAATTTAGATTTTCTTACTACACACAACAATTATATGGTTTGTTGCATTATATTGTTTATATTTAACTATTTCTTTGACCATATTTTAGGTCGCAACTCAGCAGCAACATTAAAACCTATGATTAATTCTAGTACTCTGCTGTACATTTGGTTCAGCAACACTGCACTTAAAGGGGTCATATGACATTATTTTGTGTTTTTGGTGTAATGCAACGTCTTAATGTGGTTAAAGGTTAAAAAAAACATTATTTTCCATATAATGTATATTATTGTTTCTCCTCTATGCCCCACCTTTCTGAAACACATCGATTTTTACAAAGTTTATCATTCTGAAAAGCAGGGGGGCTGTGAATGGCCAGCTATCCAGTGTGTTGTGATTGGCCGAATGCTTCAAAGGTGTTATGGAAATGTTAAGCCCCTTAACAAACTGTGATGCCGTCTCCCAGCAGGATAAGACTCAGCTGCTCTGCTCGTGCACATCTCATCATCGGTTCTCTCTTAGCAGTTCAGTCAATGTACTTTTAAGAGTAACTGAACAACTTGGGATATTGCTTTGTTTCGCGTCAGAGAGAGGATCAGGCATGTTTATAAATGTAATTTGTGGATTTTTGCATACTGGAGACGCGAACCGTTTCAGAAGATTCAGTTCGATTTGGTGAACGATTTTTTTGTGATCCGGACATCACTAGATGAGACAAAACAAATAAAAGCTATTACAAACGATGCATTTTCTGCATCCAGTGGGGACATAATTACTGATTATAATGACTTATACTGTCTTTTTTACACATTGTGTTGCGTATCGCTCTGCGTAAACATAAAAGTGTCTGCATTTGTGATCAGAGGAACAACAAGACTACACTACACTGCTCAAAACTCAAATTTGAATAATCATTGGTAAATTATTTAAATATAACATAACTTTACTTACAAACTGTGAGTCAGAAGCACCAAACTGCCCTTGCTAAGTTGGAACTGCTCCACTTTATAGAAACAGCCTTTGTGCCACAGACGCATTGTAAAATGCACAGCACATCTGAATGTTTGGGCTGAACTGTTCTGGGACAGTGTTGTAAATACAACTTAACCACTAGTTTTGTCCTCTTTTGGAAGGCTGAACAAAATAGTTTTGCTTTCACAACGAAACACAGAGTCTCCTCCACAACATGACGACGGCTGCAACAGCGAGAATAAAAGTTACACCTTCTTTCTCTGCATGAACATTTGGGTGGTGTTACGCAAATCTTCCCACATAGTGACGTAGACATGTGGGGGTGTGTTAGAACGAGCCATTTCAGCCGTGTGGTTGACTCTTAACTTACATAAAGAATATCTCTTTGGATTAGAGACTTTAGTCTTTTCAACTTTACAGATCAAGAGCCTGTAACACTCCAGAGAAAGGAAAAATTGAAATCGCATCATATGACCCATTTAAGAAAATTACCTTAACTATCACCAACAAAACGTACTTTATTATAGCGCAAGTATTTGTCTTCTTTAAAAAGACATATGCTTCTCTATACAATACTTCACTGTCCGATAAGACACCATATTGTGCTATGCATTTGCTGTTCACTGTTTGAATGAGGATTTATGTGAAGCTAAATATAATTACGCACTGGTAGCCTCACTCCTAACATAATCAGTGCGGTAAACCTGTAAGCCAGTGAGGTACATCCCTGCCTTTCTCCCTTGTATTAGATTAGAGCCTATTGGTTGCAGAAATGTGTGGCTACAAGTTATCAAAGCGCATCATATTTCCCAGACCCTCAAGTCTGCACTAAACCATTGTGACAGAATTGAAAAAGATGCTTTTACTATAAAACCGGAAAGAGGTTGTTGTTTGAATCTTAATGTGACTAAAGCACACTTCTCAGTGTGACAAGGGAAAAAAAAATAAAGGGATTTACAGAAATTGGGATTGTGGAAATACATACTGCTGTAAATTCTCAGTTTTGCTTTTATTTAAATAACAGCAAACCTGCATGTCTGGTTGAATTGAATTGTCTTTGGAGACCTTGAAAGCTGACACGCAAGCGTGTGTAACAAGTTGTAGAGCAATTTGTGTTGCTTGGTTTGAGTTCTCAGTGGTGCGATTACTCCTCCTGACAGGTCCAAATAAAGACAGATTGAATAAACATGTTAGAACCACATCACATCACATGACCTGAGCAATCCAATCAGATATCAGCCACATGAATGTGCCTGTAAAACATACATGCGAGCATGCATTCAGAACTTAACTTAACAACTTTGGAAAGTTGTGTTGACTTTAATAAAACCAATAAGTAGTATCTTTTCAGAATAGCCCCTTTAGCATGAATTGCTGTAAAATTGCTTTTCAGATTTGACATTTGAGTGGCACAATAGGCAAATTGCCATTTTATATTACAGCTGGACGAAAGTGTTTCACACAGATTGAAATGCAGAATTGCGGCTCTGACCAAATTGGCATGGAGTTTGATGTGTGACCGTCCTCCTTTTCTTGTCACACACGTCAGCCCCTGCCGCCCTTCCTCTTATGCCTCAGTACATCCGTTGACATCTTGCTTTTTGTTGTTTTTCCATCCACAGCCATGAATCTCCTCAGTCAATATCATTCCTTTTAACCGCACACTTGCAATATCTGAGCATCTAAATCAATTGTCAGATCATTTGATAAGAATCCAATCAGATCTCTCAGAATTGGGCTTAAAAAAGACAATGCCCTCGAAGAGACCTTAATTGGAAAGAAATGTCTGGCAGTAGCATGATTAATGTGGGTATTCTGCGTTTGTTGATAACTAGCAGATTGAAGATTGGATAACAGTCACTGTTGACACTTCTCTTTCACTGAAGCGACAGTGTCCCACTTTCCTCACAAAAGAATACAACAGGTTAAAAGTTTTTCTGTAACTTTTATGAAGTTAAAAATTTTTATTATCCTAGGTTTTATTTAGTAGAAAAACTGACGGCAGTATTGGGAGTCTTCACAAAAATGGATTTTGAGGAAACTGTAAAAGAGATCCTGAGGTAAACAGGCTTCTGCCCAATTATAGGGCAAGTAACTAGACTTCATAAAACTCTCATAAGGAACATTGATCGTTATGGGCCGAGGTTAAGGCCTTTCAGCTGACTAAGAGCCAAGGACAGACATGTTCTCAGATATATAGTTAATACATCCAGAAAGATGATAAGGGATAGGAAATAGGAAAATGTTTTTAACAATTTAGGTTATTTATTGCTAAATTAATGTTTAACAAGCCACCTACCAAAGAAATAAATTATTTATTATTACTTTTTTAATATTTATGAAATGCTACTGACAGAACACTTTACATGTTGCAATATAAATGTCAATATCAATACAGGTTATTTAGATGTGAGGAGCCATTTATTCAGTAATCAGACTACACTGATTGTGCTATATGTCTTTGAAAGGAATCACTAGACAGAACTGGCTCTTAGGAGTTATTCGGTGTAGAATTGAAATACAATAGCTGCTCTTTATGTGAATGACACATGAGAATTATTTCATTTAGGAATAAGACTGGTTGTGCTTTGCATTTCTGATAAAAAAAAAAAAAAAAAAAAGATGATGGTCATTCAATCTGGAGTTGGACTGACAACTGTACTGTGTGTTTTTGATTCACTAGCTTATGAGTGTAATTTGTTTACTCTCTCGCACTATTGACTATCAAACAGTAAACAATAGAATATTATTTCTCCTTTTCTAACTTTACTACTCAAAACAATGACTCAATACCACTTTCTCTTTCAGCAGCTTCTCTATTCCATGAAAGTAAGATAGGAATAACATGATACTTTACCTGAAATTGACCTGATTCAAGCAGAATCTGCACTACACTGTAGACTACACATTATGCGTAAACAAATCATAATTCAGTCATCGTCAGATTGTCAGTGGTGCCTCAGAGGTCTGCTGGAACACAGTTATAGACCTCATAAATAAAACTCAGTCATGCAAAATGTTTTCTGTATGACATCCTGGAAGATATTCCTTAGTACCTCAGTCTCAGCCCTACAAGGTTTCTCTGATTAAATTTGCTCTCTAATGAACAAGCTGATGTACAGTATGTGCTTTTTTAGAAAACACAGAGCCAAATTGTTTAAAACATCAGAATATATAAAATAGACATTTTCTGTCAGAATTAGGTAAAGAATCTTTTTTCGTTGACAAGTGTCAAAGAAGATAAGAAAGATGTGAGTACTTTTAAATGGCACCATATTAAATTAAATCTACTTAACTTTTGAGGCAGTGAATGAATCTAACTCAAACCCTTTAAGTTGATAGAGTACATAAAGTTCAATGAGTTCATATCATGAATGTCTTGATACCGCAAGTTGACAGGTTCGAACTCAATCTGATATAATAAGGAAGGACAGGACGTGTCCATTCCATAATCTGAATTTTGTGCTCTTCATTTTACTCATCCAAGTGCACACAGAGAGAAGTGAACACACACCTAGAGCAGTGGGCAGCCATTTTTGCTGTGGCACCAGGGGAGTAGTTGGGTTGCCTTACTCAAGAGTCTCTCCTCAGTCTTGGTATTGAAGTTGGAAGAGAATACTGAGAAAATAAGTGTACTGACATTATTACAAAAGATCAGACATACTGCGATAGCAAGCACAAAGAATGAAACAAGTTGGGACGCTTTCAGGGGATTTGCCATGTCGAACATAAGAACATAATATTTAACACATCAAATTTAAAGTTTGAGTTAGACATGTAGTTTGAGAAAGGACTTTGTAGGGACTTATTAGGTCACAGATGATTAATTTAGGGAGGTCTTATGTGTGCTGTACTGAGCGTGTTGTTGTGGAGTAGTTTTTCTAATCCTCTTGTGTTGAAAATGGCAGCATCTGACCCATTAACCGTAGTCAACCTAATTTTAGTTTTTCTCAGGCAATAGCGTAAGTGTCCTTCTTTTTGTCCAGAGGGAACACAATAACACAGACCAAAAGGAGTGAAAAGGGCCAATGAAACAGTTTTTGCATATGGTCCTTTGGGTTTGACTGAGATTAGAGAAATTAGAATATTCCTAATGTTGGCCAGTAGCCCCATAATGTCCTTGGGGAAATCAATAGAGTTACAAAACAGACCAGGGTCTCAAATTAGGTCTCCCTTGGCAGTAGTTGGAATTCTGCTTTGATGGGTGGTTTTATGGTTAGTGCACAGACTTATAGTCCTTGTTTTAAGACACAGAGACACCACTTGTTCGGGTAACTTCATATGTTTGTGTTCTGACATTTTTAAAGAAATACTATGGGGAAAAAAGTTCTAACTAACAATTAAGAAGCAATAAAAACATATCTCCCTTGTTAATTTGTATAATTAGTGCTATCATCCACTGTGATTTTTATGCCTAGTGTGTTTCTCAGCACATTGTTCATTGGCATGATGGATGTATCTTGCCTACTCATTTCCCTCATGTCACAGGGTTAACAGCTTTTCTAGTGATGTTTCTCTAGATAACGTGCTTCCTGCTGTGGAGACAATACATGCAAAGTATCTTATTTCAGCAGCATTCGGCTTCATCTTATCCTCACGTATATTTTTTCATGTATATTTTCTTTAGTTCAACCTCAGATTTTCTAACAGTGTTTGAACAGTTATATGCAAAACCACTTAAATTATATGTAATTAAATTGTCTTTCAAAATGTATAAAATATACCATTTCCAAAGAAACACCATACTTAGCACTTTGAAAAAATATAAATTGAAATATAATAGATATACAATTAGATAAGTCTAAATACAACATCAGAATACAAATAATATTCTTTATTCCACATACATGTATTTTTTCTTTTACTTTAAACTGTTTACAATCTAAATGATTCAACAACAAAATGAGAAACTACCACAACAAAGTCAGAATTTCTTACTAGCGAAGGAAAGAAAAATAATTATAAAAAAAATTAATAAGGGTAAATTGACTGGAAATGGAGACATTTTGTATTTTGCACCAGATGAGGGGTTAGAGTTACAGAAATGGACAAGAGCACAACTAAAAATGGTGTGTATTAATTAATGTGTATATTTGCAACAAAATCATAGGGGAAAATATCATGAATTTAAACCATTTGAAAATCTTCACCTTGTATTATTGAGTTTGAACGTAAAGGCCTTTGCTAATAAATAATCTCTCTTCTTTTTTTTCTCCAGATTATAAACAAATATAATATTTTTCATATCAGGAGAATAACTTGGGGTAGACAAACAGCACACATGTTCCCCGGAGTAACATTTCACACCCCCTAAAGCCCTTTGTCCTCCATCCTCAAACAGTTTGAGTAGCAAGACGATAGCTTGGTCACACAGTATATCCTTCGAATCAAGGCCTGTTTAAATTTTGGCGGTCATTGCATTTTGTGAACAATGCAACAAAAGAAAGTGTTTATACATGTTAACATACACATACATAACTGGGCATTACGTACATATATGCAGGATAATGAGGGAGAGAACAGATTCCCGATCATCTGTTAGTCGCAGTGAGAAAGCATGTGCGAGCCTCGGCAAATAAGAGTAATACTTGAATTTTACAAATTGGTTCTGTACACAATGGGCCCTATCTTGCACCCAGCGCAATTGACTTTGTACACCGACGCATGTGTCATTCCTATTTTGCACCCGCGCAAAGCGCGCTTTTCCCTCCACAGAAGCACGTCGCTAAACTAGTGAATGAACTTGCGCTCCCTGGGCGGTTCAGCGCAAAAAAGGAGGCGTGTTCCGGCGCAAACAATCCCTGGTGCTATTTTGCTGTTCCATTAAACAATTGCGCCACTGGCCAGAAAAAACTAGTCTAAAGTCAGTGGCGCGTTGCGCGTTGTTCATTATGCTATTTTAAGGGCGCATGCTTGACCATAATGTATAGCGTGCACAACGCGCATACACTTTGCTCATGTAATCTACACAGATGCAACAGTTATTTTTGCAAATCATAAATTGTTACACTAAAAAAATATTAACACATGAGATGACGGAAATCATTGTGGTGTGCCACGAAGATGTGAAAAAATAGGCATAAATCTAGCTTACAAATTATTCAGGCTAATTGTAGTAATTAAGGATCAGACCTGTTTGAGGTCATATATGTATATAAGGACATCTGACAAATTGATTTGTCCGTCAAGAACCAGGAAAAAAAATCGATGAAACAATTGTGGCTATTTCCTCCCACGCCTGTTTAACCGACGCTATTTTGGGTGGGTTTCTCCCATCCCCATACAACACAACTTCTCTGTCTTTCACTGCTCTTACAAGAACATCAGTCTCCTCGGCTGTGAACCGCTCCTGGCGTGCGCCTGGTAAATACGCCATAATAATAGCAATCCATAATGGAACTTGCGCACCTGCTTTTAAAGGGAATGTTGGATGACACTCTGATTGGTTTATTTCACTTTACGCCCAAACCACACCTATGAATAATGAAGCTACTTCAGACCAACCCATTTTAGATTTGCGCCGGGCGCAAGAGCCATTTATCCGGCCGGGAAAATAGCAACAGCGCCGAGACCCGCCCACAAACTTACTTGCGTTTCGCGCTTTGACACTTGCGTTTCAGATCGTTAAAATAGGGCCCAATTTGTGTTGGAGTGTTTGCTGAACATCCCCTCTTACCAAGAGGGTTTCATATAAATTGAAAGTGGTTCATTATTGACACATATAATTCCCTTTGCGCATCCAGTGAAGTCCAAGCTTAACCAAAACCTGGACTGAACCTTAGGGCCTGTTGAGTTTCCTGGCATTGGTTTGAAGGAGTCCTGTTCCAGGTAGCATTTGTGAAACAAAGATCAGGGTAAATTCCCACTGGTATTACTTTCCACGTCTTAAATCATTTTCATGTTAAAGCGACGTGGCCCAGCACCCTGGTCCGCCTCCTCGGCAGAGGTCCCATTGGACTTTGAGCGTGGCACGTACTCAATATCAATGTTGTTTTTATGTTTGCCTTTTCCTCGACTCCATACAAACAGGAGCAGGAAGCAGAAGAGAACCACTCCTAGGAATGTGAAACAGCCCATGGCTGTAGAAACTAAGATAGTCTTTAGGTCAAGGCCAAAGGTCACATTGGGGAGGTTGGTACCATTGGCAGTGGCATTGCTTGTATCTGTGTAATGCTGGGTCCTGTTGGCATACAGCGAGCCCAGACTTTTCACTGCCAGTGATACCATAAGAGTGTCATTGCCTGCCGTGTTAGAGGCCACACACATATACACACCGTCATCCTGAACCTCCGCCGCCTTGATATCCAATGAACCGTTGTTGTGGACTATCACCCTGCCATGGCTCCTGTTGGTCAGGTGCCTCCGGCGTGGGGTGACCCAGGAAATAGTGGGCCGTGGGGACCCCTCAGCGCTGCAGTGTAAACGGGCTGACTGTCCCTCCTCCACCGACACCATCTGAGTTCGGTTTTCTCTGATTTTCGGCTTGGTGCAGGTCACATAGTAGGATAGCAGGGTCTCTTTGAACTCCTTGAAGGGGCGTCCGTGAATTCCTTCCGGAGTGCTGCACTCGGGCTGGGTGTCACCAAAAGAAATGGAATGGCGCCTTTGCAGCAACCACATGAGTCGGCAATCGCAAACCAGAGGATTGTTGTTGATCAACAGCACCTCTAGGGCCTCAGGAGCATGGAATACACCCCTCTCCAGGGTATCAAGGCGGTTTTGGGAGACATTTAGCGAACGGAGCCAGCGGATCCCTTGGAAAGCGTAGGGTTCGATAGACACCAGTTGAGACCCAGCCAACCTCAGCTCACGCAATCGCACCAGGTCCTGAAGCAGGCCACCCTCCACCACCCGGATACGACTGTAGGAGAGGTTAAGGTGTGTGAGGTAATGGAGGTGGCGAAGAGCCTGGTAAGGGAAAGTGGATAGGTTGGTGTTGGTAATAGAAAGCGTGGTGAGGTTGAGGCCATGCAGAGTATTAGCAGGGATCAAATCTAACGATGGCCAGTTGTCGATCACTAGATGACGGAGGTGGAAGAGCTTCTTGAAGGAGTAGGGATGTAGAGAGCTGATACTGAGGTAGCGCATATGTAGGCTCACCAGGTTGTGCAGGTGGGACAGGGCATCTGTGGGCACCACCGTCAAGTTACAGCGCTCCAGCGTCAGGCTCTCCAGTGACAGTAGTCCACTGAAGGCCCGATGGGAGATGTAAACCAGCTCATTGTCTCCAACTTCTAATGACCTGAGGTTGCGCAGGTCCTGGAACATATAGTCCACCAGAATGACAACTTTGTTGTCACTGATATCCAGGTTTGTCAGGTTGGAGAGGCCGGAGAAGACGCCTAGAGAGAGGAGCTTGATACGGTTGCTCTTTAAGCTTAGTGTGTGGAGGCTGTAGAGCGAGTTGAAGGCTCCGGGCTCAACATAAGCAATGATGTTCCCACTCAGGTCCAGTTCTTCTATGTGTGGATAGACCGAAAAGTCATCAGGATTGACGGCTGGAATACGATTCTTGCTGAGATCAAGGATTCGTGTCTCAGTTGGGACTCCATCAGGGATTGCGTTGTAGCGCTTACGGTGGCAGATGACAGAGCGGCTCTGGGCGGAGCACTCGCAGCGAGCGGGGCAGGCAAGAGTGGAGCCCACGAACACGGCCACCAGGGCCAGCCCCAGCAAAGGCTGCCAGCAAGACACGGCTGTGTGCAGCATGACTCGACTCAAACAGTCCACCATACTGTCATGGCTCTGAAAGAAACAGAAAAACAAAAAGTTTTGAACTAACATTGCATAGAGGCCATAAGTAATATACAGTTAGCATATTTAGCAAAATAATAATAATAAAAAGTCTAAACTAGGAACTTAACCCCATTTATCAATACTGACTAGTGTCTTGTAACATTTTATGCACAACATGGATTCATCTAAAATGGCAGGAGACACCACTCAGTGGACTTTATGAATTTGTTTGTATTGCAAAAAAAGATCTAAAAAAAATAACCTAGCTGTTCAGTGTAGCCATGCTCATACAAATGAACACTGCCTCAGTTCTTGCTTGTGGGTTTGTATGTGCATGGATTGATTCTTTATTGTTTGCACATGAATTCACAGCCCTGCGGGTGTCCTACTGTTTTTCTTTCTCAGTTGGTTCAGTACTTTTGAAGATTTGGACTTTCTCGCCATTGCATTTCTGTGTGGTCATAAAGCTACTTTTTTATCGAAATCTTTTTCACAAAAGCTATGCTCATTAATAGTAGGACACAGAATTATACCTGTTTAAAAGAGCTGTTCAAAGTAATTGTTAAATTAATTTTCATTAAAAGCTAATTTAATTATAAACATTCAGAATATTAATAAGAGAACAAAGACCATAATTTACACAGTTAACTTAACTTAATATGTTCTTAGTTTCAAAGTGGATAGCAGCATAAATTATTTTGTTGTTTGACAAATTTTATTCATTATGTCTACAGAAAAACCATTTGCTTCAGCCTTGAACATATAAAAAGTTTGGCTTTATTTTTCCTAATCTCCCATAGAACTTTCAAAGACTATACATTAATCATTTGTACAGCACAAACATATAGACACAAGACAACTAGGATTAAAGTGACTTCCAAACTGCTCTCTGGCGCATCATAAATATAAATAGTTGGAGGGTACAATCCACTCGTGCAGACATTACAGACACAATTATGTAGATTATTACAAAGGCAGAAAAGATGAATAAATGAGACCTCAAGAGGTTAATAAAACACATTTACTGCTTTTTTAGACATTCACCTTAATACGACCTCTGTACAAGACTCAAAACAAATCATAGAATCATATAATTTCTGTCCTGACATCAACACTCATCCAAATTCGAAATCTGTTTATGTTCGTGAGCCCGCTTCTAAAAGAGACTCTGACTGCATTTGAGGCCAAACACAATAGCCAAGTGCCAATAAAACGTGCAACTTCTTGTTTTTGAACCACCTGTACTGTTTCTGTTAAACTTATGACCTTGATGTTGGCCTCTTTCTGTTGTCACTCTTACCGGTTGCGAAGCTTTGTCAGATATTATTCTCAGACCTTAATAAAGGGGCTTGATTTTAAAGTAAGCATGAAAATCAAAATCAACCTCTTTTACTTTCTGTGGAACTTGGTCATCTTAATACTCTTCAAAATATAATAACTTGTGTTATGCCTCATGAAACAACTTCTTAGAACTCTTTGAAACAACCTTCCTTCTAGACTGACATCTTGTACTTTTTTAACCCCTCCTCTTAATCTACCTGGCTCTATTGTGGTGACAACCACCTGATGGACAAAATCAAGCCCCACCCTCAAATATTTCTCATTGTTATCATGTTTAAACTGGAAATATGTCAAATTAGTAAAAATGGGATGCAAACAACATTTCCTGTTGACTTTAGAAGCCCTGGCAGTGTGATTACTCTTCTCTCTTGTTGGAGGATTTTTTTTTTTTTTTGGCTTAGCATACTCAGCATCGTGTGAAAAATCCCACTGCAGTCAAGTCACAGTGGTGTCTGCCTGTGTGCATCAGCAAAAACAAGCACTCACACATGATGCATGTGGAGACACTTTCATAACGTCCTGCAGTGTGACTAAGTGTGCATGTGTTTGTTTGATTGTTTATGTAAATATGCAGTTTCACATGAAGTTTACACTTGCACTGCATCTGGTATGAACTTGCTTTGAATTGTGGGATGTGCATGTCAATGTTTGACCTCTAGAGGGCAGGTTTGCATAATAGGGCAATTCAGAAAACCATAGGAGGACATGAGTAATAACATATTCAAAGGAGTGCCATTTATTATAAGTGTGTTCATTTTTTGATGTATACAATATTTAAATGAACTATAATGTAATTTGGACATTTTATGAGAGCTAGATTAATTTTTTTTTTCCTGGTTATTCGTAACCTGTGTACTGTAAATTTTGCATAGGAAATTACAATACAATAAATCATCTAAATTAACATAAAAAAGACAAAACTTCGCAGCCTTCAGTGAAAAGTACAAATGAATGAATGTCAGGAATGCATAATAGAGTTTAATGATGTTAACACACTTTCTTTGTTCCTACACATTTGCCAAAGATAAAACAAAGTGATTGTCAAGTAGAAAATGCAAAAATAAGTATCTGCAAAGCTCAACGATGAGTAGTGTGTAAGTGTGTGGGTGTATGCTGGTGAACCAGACAGATTGTGAAACAAGTTGTGAAAAGTGCACAGACACAGCAGCTCATCTGGTGTGTCATGGGCCACACTAAATTTAAGAGAGAGAAAAAGAGGTGCAGAACCCCTGCAGGCACAAAACACAGCTTGGTTGTGTTTTAAAACATGTATGCACTCTCAATATATGACAGAAGACGTATACATAGGTCTAAATATTGACCATATTTTACCTCTACCCAGACAAAGACCAGTGAAACACAGCAAAACCAAAAAAAAAAGATGGAAAAAATATATATATTGCACAACTGTTCCTTGTTTAGACAGAGTGTCTGTTTGGCCTGACCAAAATATATGCTAGTCAGCACAAAAAACAATTTGCTGTCCTCTTTATTTCTAGCTTTATTAGTGTTGCCATTTATGCCCTGAAACTAAACAGAACAGATATACATGAAACTTATTATAATATG
This sequence comes from Carassius gibelio, assembly GCF_023724105.1. Classification (NCBI taxonomy): domain Eukaryota; kingdom Metazoa; phylum Chordata; class Actinopteri; order Cypriniformes; family Cyprinidae; genus Carassius; species Carassius gibelio. Next base: position 27,931,925 of record NC_068409.1, on the reverse strand, counting down.
ACGAGAACACATTCTCGCTCATAGTACGGTAGGCCTATGTTTAGATTCCCACAATGAGCAATTTGAAGAATTAAGCTTGTGTTGACACACGTCTCCAAGGTGCAGGTGCTCACAGTGAAGAAACACATACACGACATTACACTATTTGTATCAGGAGACTTATTAGATGACAAAATGAGTCTTTCTTTCGCTAACATAAACATACACACAGAAACTGACAGACCAGCGTATACAAACACGCATTTAAACATCCAAAGACACTTCACATTTAATCAGCACCTAGGTTAACCTGGCACTGATCTTCTTGGCTATTTCCCTCAAGCTGAATTGAAATGCTTCTTTGCTAGCTATTCAATACCGCATTGATCGCCACTATCCGGGAGAGTTATATATGGAACCAGTTGGTCTTTTTTCAGATCCATTCAACACATTTGTTCATGACTCATGACTCATGCCTCATGATAATAACACATTTTCAAATCTCAGGTGATTTGGATAAGCTAATTACAGCATTCCACACAATGGTTTGGATCTTGTTTTGTAATGCTATACATATAATGCTATTTAAATAAATAAGTAGGATTTGGTGTGATATAATCCACTGGGTTTAGATTGGACTCTGAAAAGTGTTCAGTATCTCTGCTCTAAAAATGAAAAAAATAAAAAAATAAAAATAAATAAACTGGTCTTAGCTATCTTAAAATGATCTCCTAGCCTGTCTAAGCTGGTCTTTAGCTGGTCCACTGTTCTCCCAGATTGAAAAGTGCTCAAAACCCCTCTATAACAAGCCAACAGACCAACAGTTAGGAGTCAAGCAAACCAATTTGTACAAACTAGTTTAAGGTGTTTCCTTGACAGGTGTTTATAGAGAAGAGGTTGAAAAAAAAGAAACATTGGTGTAATCAACTGAAACTGAAAGTCATTATGATAAGATTTTACGAAGACAAACATTTTCTTTTGACTCTGGAATAAAGTGCAACAATTAATTGCTCACAAGATTTCACCCACAATTGCTTCATAATAACACGTATAAAGAAAATAAATTGGGCCAATTTTGATAATGACTTGACAATCATAATCGGTCTATAAAATATCTAACTTGACATTTTCATAAATGACACGTTCTCTTCAATATGTGATGATGGATTCTGCTTGCCATTCAATTTGCAAATTCATTTCAGTTACTCTTCTATGTGCTGAAATGTAAATGCATGCTGGTTCCAGAGATAGGGAGAGAAAGATAGCATTTAAACACCTGGGGGCATGTGTTTTGTCCTGACTGGGCTGTGATCGGCTTAAAGTGTGTGAATGGTCCTCCCTGGCTCTGTCAACCAGACTAGAACCGAGTCTAATACCCTTACATGGGCTCTCCAGCATTTTCCGGTCTTTTGCCCTGGCAGTTTTAGGCTTTAGATAACAAACTGGACTCCTGTGCAATCAAGCAACAAATGTCATTTTAAGCCAGGATGTGCTCTATCTCCACTCACAGACTATCTTGGTCCTTCTGATGTGGACCACCTAATATGATGGCCACACCTTGCAAGAGCCCTGTGGATATATTTTGTTTACTTCACCATTAAGAAAAGGCTTGATAATAGTTACATTATATCTTCAAATGGTCTGGAGTGAACATGGCAAAGCTCTGCATGGGCACTCCCATATTATTTAAACATAAATATAAAATATCATTATATGTTATATATCCCATCATGCTTTTTACAGAGTGGTTTGGTAAGACTTCACTTAAGGAAACTATAGGTTATATGCCAGATACTTTTGAGTTGTTTTTTCCCCCACTCCTTTTAATGCATATACATGTACACAACACACCTGCCTCAGCTGGACATTAATCATTAGAGAAACAACCACCTCACACAAACAGATGTGTTAGAAGTATAGACTAAAATAGCGTGTGTTTTTTTTCCTTTTTCACACTTTTTTTTTAGAAGACAACAAGCTAAAACAAAGGCAGTAAGATTTGTATCCTGATGAGCATTGCTAGCATGCATGCTGTAATACTCTAATACAAAAACATATGGATTTCACAAATTATGTTTTGTTGTACTGGGTTAAAATATTCCAGTAAATATAATCAGCATTGGCATGGACGTCTTCGTTTGCCAGCTCTGTCCCAGCAGTAAGCTCAGTGTTCACATCAATATAATTGTTAACATTATTAAATCATTGCTTTATTGTAACGAGTCTCATATCTTCTAACGATGCTACCCTGAAGGAAAGATGTAATTAACTCAAGAGGTTAAAACAGAGGAAGGTTGAACATCTAGCCCTTAACATTTTAGTAGGCTTGTGTGATATCCTCACAGCCACTGGTAATGGGGAGTCAAAAGTTTCTTGCTGCTCATAAGTGAGGAGAACTCCAGAGATCTTTATCAAAATGTCATCTTCTTGGCTGAGAATGGCTACAGCAGGTTTGCAGTAAGGATATTGTGATGTCACATCTATTAGCCAGTTGTTGGAGGTTCAATAATGTTAGCATTTGAGAAGCTCTCCAGGAGGCTGTTAAACACCACATGCAGTGGTTCAAGGAAGTGAACAGGAAACCCCAGGACCCCTTGACAAAAATAAATCAATTTCTTCTACTATTGATTCAGATTTACAAAGTAAGTTTCCACACATAATCCAATCACAAGCACCTCTGCACATAAATTGAAAATACCAATACCAGATTGACTTAATGCAGAAACGACAAGTTCATCGATTCTTAAATACACAACTATTTAATCCAGTTTGATTGACAGGCCAAGGGGAATGCCTTTTAATCCAAGATATCCTCAGATAAACAATAAATTGTACCGGATTTGAACGGATGCTTTGATTGTAAACACAAATATTTGTTTTCTAATACCTATATGACTGACTCTTTACTTTTTAAAACACAAAATAATCTAAATTTGTAATTAATAAATTAAAGCCAAATTATTTTATAAAATTTTATATAATTTATATAAAATAATATAACTTTATAAAAATACAATTATAACGAAAATCATGTCAGTATAAGCACAATAAAAAAACTGTAGCATTTATTTTATATTCATATCATATTATTATATTATATATATTTTTTATTTTATTTTATATAGCAATTTTAAATATATCTATCTATTTAATAATAGGACAGAACTAATGGGATGGTAAATTGCATCATTTTTGATGACTCTGCTTCTCTAAAGCTGTCTCTGACCTAGAGTTTGATTTATTTATCTGTTTTGTGAGGTGAATTTCATACTGGGTAACAAAAAGCCCCGAAGAGCAATTTACAGTTTTTCACCACCCCTTGTGAGGGGCTCCAATTGCTGCAACAGCACAATCGGCCGCCCCCGCTGAGGAAGTGAGGTGGGATCAACATCTCTGACTGTGAGAATCAAAGGCAAAATCTGAAAACCCCGCTAATTATGCAGCGACTAACCATAGACTTTACACAGAGCTCATCAGGAGGAACGAGCTTGCGTTAATTAGGGATAAAGCAATAGAGGAAGAGAAACACTTCTCTTGTTCCATTCACCGATAACCCTCTGTTAAGAGTGCAGCCAAGAAGTAGAGTGAAACTCAACTGCCATTTCCTTACGCTCGTTCTTTCCTTACTATCAGGTTCAGTGAAGCCTGCAAAAAGTGATTTTTAAAAAATTAAATTATTTCAACTAGTTCATTGGGTCAAGCATAATGGCATGTTTCTTTGTTAACTGTTTTAAATAAATAGTTCCCATGAAAAATTAATTGATGAAATGAAAAAAAAATAAAATAATAACTGATCGAGTCTGGCATGCACTCACAGAAACCAAAAGCCATGCATAACATTTGGCTATAATACCTTTATTGGCATCAAAGCACCAATTTAGTTTTATTTAATAAATATTGTAATAAAGTCATTATAAGACATTAATTCTGCCTAAAATAAACATTTTATGTTAAATATAGGTAATACAATGCTACACAAGCAATTGAGTTTTATACACTGAAGCAACTTCACTCTTTCACATCGCTAGTTATTTGCAAGAACAATTTCAAAGAACCAGCAAATTAAGATTTGAATTAAATGCAAACTTGTGAACAGATTCAGCGAAAATCGACTGATATCAATTCAAAACAGAAGATGCTATAATATCATTTATAAATTCTGGCTCAGTATCTGGAGCTAGAAATCCTCAACCTTTTTAAAATAACAACTAACTCAGCCTTTAAGCCCTACAGGTTTTTAACATAGTATCTCATTTCATGTGGTGAGATTATTGGACTTACTTACATTTATGCTCACGGCAGAGCTTTCTTTCTATAGGGAACTACACTTATGCGTAGTTCCTTACAGTATTATTAATTTTTTTTTTTATAAAGAGCCCTGCTGTGAGACTTAGAGGCAAAGTGAGGCTGGAACACATTTGTAGGTTTGTCTCTCTGTAGGAAGTTCTAAACAATGAGAATTAATGGCTTCTGGGTGCCATTCGACCACCATTCAAAATGAATGAATAAGTTAATATAATTCATCAAGTTAATGTGCTACATAAAATGCTGTTAAAGGAGGATATAAACACACAGTAGCAGCTGAACTGGTGGAAGGAGTGAGACAGAGAAATGCAGAGTACATGCAATACACTTCTGACTTAAATTACCTTTTAAAGGTAATAGTCAACACTTGAACGCCTGGCACAGCTGGTCCAGCAACACATGCCCGCACAAGTCACCTTGCACAATGTTCTTAAATGATTGTAATAGTGCAATTTGGAGTGGAGGGCCTCTTATGAACATCATGGCTTTCTCAGTGATCTTTGAGAGACTTACCTTAGAGATACAGAAAGTACAGGAAGGCACTTTCCACACACTTTGGTGTTCCTATGACTTTTACTAAAGTAGTAGAGGAACAAATCCAATGTTTTATTGTGATAACTGTAATATATTTTATACATAAACCTAACTATAGCTAAACATGAAAGTTAGCCAGTTTTAAAGATGTCTTGAGCCTATATTATTCATTTTTTTCCGTACTATGATTTCCATTATTATTTTAATTGTTATTTTTGATGTTGTGATTATATAATTTTTATTTGTATTTTTTCAATCAAAAAAAAAAAAGCTTTAAATCATACTCATATCACCTTTTGCTAACAGGATTTCAAAAATGGCAAAAATCAGTACCATCAAGTACGTTGGCTTCCGATGGTTGAGGAGCAACATTTTCGGAAGGTTAAAAGAACACTCCGACTTTTTGGGACTTTAGCTTATTCACAGTATCCCCCAGGGTTAGATAAGTCAATACATACCTTTTTCATTTCTGTGCGTTCTCTAAGTGTTATTTGACACACCCACCGCTAGCCTAGCTTAGCACAAAGACTGGATGTAAATGGATAATGGTAGCATAGTAATCCCGATAAGTGACAAAATAATGCAAACATTTTCCTATTTTCATGTTGTGATCTCTATAGTCACAGCGTGTACAAATAACAAGGCTATATGAGACAGAGACCATTTTTAATCGTATAAATACTGGGAACTATATTCTTACTAGGCGTAGGAGCACAGCTAACGTTACTTGGGCGGAGTGGCTACTCAGGCGGAGTGATTAGAGCAGCACCCGAGACGTGCCGTGGTGAGGAGCAGAGAGCTCGCTCAGAGTTGGAGTAATAGAGTCAGCAATTACTAGATAGTAAATTTATAGTTTACAATCATGGGTGTTCGCTGTATTGTAAAGAGCTGCGACAATAAACAGGGGAGACCAGGTAATACTATGATGTTTCAAACTGTGAATAAGCTAAAGTCCCAAAAAGTTTGAGTGTTCCTTTAAGCATTGAGTTGTAGCCTCAAAGAGCTATTGTCCTATAAACAATTAAAAATAAAGATATGGGGGAGAGGAAGGCTAGAACAATTGTCAAACGTTATAGCATCAGTGATTAAGGGAATATTTCCTGAAGGTAGTGTAAAAGCTGCATGTAATTATAGACAGTAACAAAGCCAGCCAGCATATCCAATACTTCAGAAAATGTAAAAACGGAGAGGAAACAGATGCCTTCTGTTCTCAGCGTGAATACATTTGGAGTGTCAGCAGGAAGCAACAGCAAGCGTGTGTATAGTCCGTGTGGTCTCAGAGAGGCTGGGGCCGTGTGGGAAGCTGAAGTGTGTGTTATGAAGTCAATGTGCGCACACTCACTCACTCAAGAGTTTTAGTCATGAATGTGGGCTAGACTATATTAGGAATACATCAGGGGTGTATGATCACAAACACTTGACTTTATCCAACAACAGTGACAGCACAGGAAACTGACAATCTCCCCACGTCCCAGAACAAAATAGTACAGGCCTGATTTGAATGCAGTTAGATTTTGGAAAGTTAGATAATGACAATGAAGCCTGTCGTATAAAGCGGTCTCTCTTCCCCTAGGATTTATGCACACATGTGAGAAGAATATTTTTCAAATGACATCTTGTAGAGTATGAAATTACATTTCCAAAGGAAAGCACTGAAAAAATAATGAAACTAGAGGCATCAAGCATTAATGATGCTTCAAAACAACAGCTCTCAAGTTTGCCTCCTCAAAACAAAGCACCAGCTCCATCTCTCTCGCTCTCCCACATCCTTTACTCAAGACGAAAAATTAGAAACAGCCAGTTAGAGATATCCAATCCCATCCAGAGCTATTATCATTGCTATAAGATGTGCAAATATTCAGAGAAGCTCATAATCAAATGAAAGAAGCAGCGTCCCAGCTTTTTCCGTCTCTTCATCCTGCCCGAGCAGTGCCTTTGACAAGTTCTCACTAATCCCAGCTGGAATCCAGCTCAAACACAGAATGGTCCTCCATCTCTTTCTGCTAAGACTTCTACTCTTTTCGCTATCCATCCATCCATCCATCATTATAATATAAAGAACAATTTTTTTATGCATTTAGCAGACGCTTTTATCCAAAGCTACTTACAGTGCATTCAGGCTATCAATTTTTACCTATCAAGTGTTCCCGGGTAATCGAACCCCCAACCTAGGAACATATAATACTAATAAAAATGAATTAAATACATTTAAGCTTAAGTATTGAATGCAAACAGAAAACCTTTTTTAAACCACATAAGCATTATCTGATCAAAAAAAAAAAAAAAAAACTAATTCAGGTATTCATGGTAAGCCTCTTTAATAATATTAGGAGTCAATGTCCTTCTTGGATTTATGATGTCAGGCTGAAGTGGATGCATGGATGTTGCTGGCATTAGAGACACTCTCTCTGCATATCAGTCACTTAAACAGAGATTAGCATTTCATTTGAGAGCCATTACAGTAAATAAGTTAAGTTAAACATATTCAAATATAGTCCATCACATCCATGAGGCATCTGTTTTTTAATGATCCATGAATAATAGATATGAATTGTATCAGTAAGCCACATGTCTGCGGCTTTGGATAATGCTTGTAAGACCAAGTCCATCATCTAATCTTTTGATCTGTTATGTTTTTTGGAGAGTGTGCTTTTTGTCAAAAGAAAGTGAAAGAGGCATTGGGATTTTGGTGCTGAGATGACAATGACAGACAAATCGTCCTGTTCTCTAATGATGTCTCATGTGATTTTTCTGCATAAATTTGTGGTTGATTCGTTACAGCACATAGATTGCTGTATACTTTCTAAAGAGGGTTACTGAGATAATCAACTTGGATGAACTCTAGTGCCACATAGTGCGGTAAAATAATAAGGGCTGTCATAGCAGTGTGTTTTCATTCGTCATGTCTGTCATCAGTTTGGATGAGGTCACAAAATGCTACGAGTTGATATATCACAGCCAGTAGCTTTAATACAGTATGTGAAGGAAAACAGCTGCACCTATCACAAAAAATCCAGTGCTGGAGTGGTAAGTACAAAGGCTTGCTTTTTATCTGCCATCTGCTGACACTTTATTGAACTTTATTGAATGTTGAGAACTTTCCCAGTGCTCAACATCACCACAATAGCGCTCAGAATAACAATGCTGAGGGTTCAGAATGACTGTGGTAAGATTCAATATTAATTCTGTTTTCATTATTGGAAAATATGGAAAATAGTTTGGCCCTGCAGATATTAAATATTTCTGAGCTACTACAAAATTCAGAAATGCATATAAAATTTGATCTATTTCAAATTGTAATGTAAAACATATATATATATATATATAAGGCATATAAACTTTCAAACAAGGTTTTATTTAAATTAATTAATTTGAATTCAAATTGCATTTCCTTACATTCAAGACCAAATAGTACTTTGTGCACTTTGTGTTGACAAATCGGACTTCATGTTCACAACCTCCTTTTATATTAATTTCAAATGCAGGCATTCTTAAATCAATGCAGCATTCAGTAGAATCATGTGTTCCTGTGCCATGAATCTGTTAAAAACTGAAGCATCCTCACAATAAGGCCATCATTCCCTTGTGTCTCTTAGTAAGCAGATTAAAAACAACCACTCTTTTTGAAAAGTGACTCAGTTATGAGACTAAATTAAGATTTTCCACACTGACCCCTGGTCCCGGAGGACCCTTAAGAGGGACCACACATGGCTAATTCTCTTTGCTACTTTATAAGCAATGAGTTAATGAACCCATCAGAGGCTGAATGCATGAGTTCCTTCAACAACTCTCCATATTTTATGTCTCTATCTTATTAGGTGGCAGGGAAGAGCCTCTCAAGGGAATAAAGTCCTATTTGCTGTCCAGGAGATTGATTAGTTATTGATTATACCACAGTTTGGAGACTGAAATGAAAACATATGCGAGAATGAAGATTATGGGCTGAATTCTCAGATTGCTGATCCTTGTCTTTGTAACTGTTCAATCAATATGGCAATATTTCCAAGTTAATGCACCATGACAACCAGTGTGCCTGTAATTATGGCTGGAAATGGTATCTAAAGCAATACACATACAGATCCAATAGAGTATGAGAACAGAGCTGTATTATTTTGTGCCATGCTTTAAAAGGAATAGTTCACCTAAAAATATTTACATACCCTTATGTTTTCTCAAACCTGCCACAAAGTTATCACATTATTTATTGTGATGTTGTTCACCACATATAGCAGAATCATTCAGCTAGCTTTCATTATCTCAACTATAACAGACAAGATCTAGTCAAACATATGAAAAATACAACACAATTCTCCATTCAATTAAACTCACTTTGAACTTGCCTGCACAATAAAATGGTAACACAGTGACTCTATATGTGCATAATATGATTTTGTGACATATAAAACAGTTACTTTTCCTATCTGAAGATATGATATCTCTCCACTGAAGATATGATACTTCTCCCAGTGTCTTTTTTATGTCTCTGCACTGTTTTTGCTCAGAAATGATCCTCAAATATGTATCTTTTCCTTTTTTGGCCTAATTCTTATGCTTGCCTCTGGGTTCTTAAACACGCTCACATCTCTGTATATTTTATGTGAGTGTGCGAGCGAGTGAGTGAGTGAGTGAGTGAGTAAAGGAGAGAATATCCAATATGAGGCAAAACAACAAGAAGTATGAAAAGCAGTGAATGTGAGCATTTAGAGTTACACTGTCAAGATAAACAAAGTCAAAAATGAAGTGTACTTATCTTTTGTACATCGCAAATCATAAGTCTGTTTAAACCCTAGTCAGTGTCCTTGAATATTGAACATTCTCTGCTATGCACCATAGAAATCGTAATTCTCCAGCACTCTCGAGAATGTTTTAAAGCACACGGTGGATAAACAGTGAACACATTTTCAGCAGCCTTGAGCACTGGAGAAGCCACTCTGCATCTGTCTATATATCTGAAAGAAACATGTTTAACCCTCAGCTGGTGGTTAGCTTTGATAAAATGGTCACATGCTGAGATTCAGACTCTCTAAGAGTCAAACATATCGGTTCACATGTGAAGAGCCGAGGCGGGTGTTGGGTCTGTGGGTGAAAGATAAGGTGGAAAAATGGGCTTCCCTGCAAACAAGCCCGTTAACAAGTCTTCTATCTCAGTCATTACCCATGGCACATTAGCGATTTCTCTTTCCTTTTCTGGCCATGCCTACTTTACTTATTGACTCCTGCTCTGGCTTCATTAGATGGACCTGATAGCAGACAGTCTTCTCAGGAGTGAGCTAAATGACAACTTCCAGCTTTCAACAAGGGAAGCCATGGATTTTTAAATGAAATGGATCGCATTGACGGATAAGATGGATCAAGACAAAGCAGGAGAAACACAATGAGATAAGTGGGGGAGAGATTTGTGCCGCTCTTCACCATCTACCTTCATCCGTGGCGTCCACCACATATCTCTTGTCACAGAGCCACTGCTTGTAAATGTCGGGCAGATAAACCTCTCCATCACCCTTAACTGCATTGTTTTACTGTCAATCCTCTTTATCCTCCCCTAAATCCCTTCCCAATTACTCCCATTTTTTCTCCTTCTACATCACACATAAAAATGTCCCCTATCAGCCTTTTATTTGGGAAACTGTCATAGGTAGTAGGATCCCCTCCCTTCCTGGCATATGCAAAAATAAAATCCAGTGACGCAACAAGCTTGTCAACATGCTTGCAATGACAGCCGTTCATGTCACAGTCCATCGAAATAACCTCAAATGACACAGTGGAATAATGTTTGCAGGTCTTCTTCCAAAAAAATAAGTGTCTGCCATTGTCTGAAGGTCCTTTTGTCTGTATGAAACTGATAATTGCCCGGTTTGGGACCCTCACTGCTACAGGATATGCAGCCATAAAGATCAATTCACAGAGGGCAACGTTTGCTTTGGGGGAACTGTGTAGCTTTACCCTTATTTTAACTCAAGAACAGTGTTTTGCAGAGTCTAAGAAACATGTTGTGCTCATTTCTTAGCCACTTAGGAATCTTGAGCGTATTCGTTTTTGCCATCCAGGATCTAGCAAGCTCAAACCAACAATTGATTAGCTATTCTACCTTAAGTGTAAAGCTTGAAACTGAAGGACTCTTTTCAGGTGTGATCAGGGCTGGTCACTTCCCAACCGAGAATCTCAAATTGCTTTAGGGTCCAGTGGCCTAATTACTGTCCAGATGGCTGGTATGCACAGAGTTAGTGGTATCCCACAGCCCATCCCGTACTTATGTTTAATTAGCATTCTGCTTTTAAGGCCAACAAAGGGGTCATGCTGTGCTGATGATGGCTCAGCAAAGGAATAGTATGGAAATAAAAAAGGTTATTTTTACATTCAAAGTTAAAAATAAATAACAAACACAAAATGAAACTAAATAAATAAATACATTTTGCTCTGTTGGGTCACAGAAAAAAATAATTTAATATTTTTTTTAATTTTCTCCTGCCGCACTATGGCTTTGGTCCTTGGTTTTAAAGCATTCCCAACTGATACTAATACTTATGCTAATACAGTACTAATACTAATACTAATTGTGATACTGAGACTGAGACTGATACTAAAACTACCATCTAACTTAAATGGGTCCTGTTTTGCTCTTTCCCTTTTTCAACTTTAGTTTGTAATTTTGCTATTTGAGCATAAAAAAGATCAGCAAAGTTAAGAAACTCTCAAAAGGAGATATAATTTATTTAACAGAAAACATTTCTCAAAAACTACAACAAATTACTAGTTTAGAGCAAAATATCTTCTTCTGTGTTCAACACAAGAAATAAACTAATACAGGCTTGGAATGACACGAGGGTGAGTAAATGAGAAAATATACAGTATACTGTACAGTATGTGTGCGAAAATATGCTTAGACTCTACAGTCAATATACTTGCAAAGTTATTTTAAAAGAACATTTGGCCAGTATTAAGCATTTTCTGTTTCACTTTACATTGAGGAATAAAGGAGTAATATTTTATATATACGTAGGTTAACATCTCCTTGCTAAGTTATGATTTCATACACCAGATTAATAATAATAATAATAAATCACCTAGTGTGGTGATTTAGGTTTACACATAGCTGCTTGGTGAAAAAAAATTAATAAATAAACAAGACCGCATGCTGGGCACAATGAGGCGGTCAACTCTACTTAGCTTCCAAAGAAAGCAGGAGTTAAGCCATCGGTGCCTGCAAAAATATACTCCACAGATTTAAAAATGCAGCTTAGGGTAAGCACAGAAAAGTGCTTTCCTAAATGGGTCTCAGTCTCTTAAGACTCCAAACCTGGTTCACATTTACTGCTCATCAGGATGAAATAGGGCTCTTCTCTACACAGAGCTATCGGCAAACCCATCTCGCTTTCATCTGAATTGAAAAGAGCTCAGCGAGCAGCAGCCAGAAAGAGCGTTTCTCGACAATCTGTGCCGTGTGCTCACTGGTACTATGGCACATCCAAGCAGGTGATGGGAACTGAACCATTTCAAAGAGCAGAAATGAAGTTGGCACTGGAAGGGAATTTAATAAGTTGCTTGAAGTTCAGAAGAGGACCACATCATGGACCCCTGCCAAGCAGCGGCCCCACACTGGAGCATGTGCAGAAAACACCTGGGAAAAGCTGGAGCTGCGAATTTCTCATCAACAAAACCACAGCCAAGATTGAGAATGTGTGAGAAACAGAGGACCGACTGACCTTTACCCGCACAACGAAGCTAAAATAGAGCTTCACTGTAAAGGAAGACTCCTATCTCTTTCTCACAGTGCTAAATTGGACACACTGTATATCACAAGAGTCCCAAGAGCCCCATTAACATATCCAAGACATTTTATTGTAGAAGTGAGGGGCTTCAGATGTCACCTCACTTGACAGACCCTGTGTGCATTTTGCTTGCATAATAGGATGAGGACCTCTCCAAAATTCAGCCCCAATTTTCTTTTGCTTTCCTTTATGCGGCTATCATACTGTATATATATATATATATATATATATATATATATATATATATATATATATATATATATCATATCATATATCTGATTACTATTTGTAAATAATTGCATATAAATGGAAACACATATTGTAATGAAATCATCTAAAATATATGATATTTGTATTGACTGCATTTATAATAAATGAGCTCAAACATGTTTAAGCCATAATATGTATTTAATGCATTTAACACTTATTAATTTTACAAATTTTCCTAATTTTACATTCTAATGGTTTTATGATGTTGTGTATGCTTTCTTATTAGAAGTTGGAATAAGTGTGACAGCATGTAGCCTACAGAATGACAGATACAGATATTTAAAAAAATATCCCACCACTCACTGGCATGTCCAAGTCACACTCAAAATAAACATTTCATATATGGTTTAAAATGTGAGCGTCTTTTGCAGCAGGATAGTACTTGCAAGTAAATATTCTGTCATTTTCTATGCATGACAAAAAGATGTCTCAGTGTGGATGAAAGGCAAATTGTGGAAGTAACTTCAGTTACCTGTACCACTACTATTGCAATTTTTTTTTTAACATTTTGTAAGTTTGAGTTTCCAATGTCTATCTACATGAACAAAAGCATATAGTATGTGTACACTTACTGTATACAAATGGCTATGAAAAATTGAGATTATCCTGAACCATCAAACTCATTCTACAGTGAAATGACCAAAGCATTTCTTATTGCAGAAAAGATTAATGGTACTGGACAGGGGAAAGAGAGAACAAGAGAGAGTCAAAGGAAAAGAGAAAAAAAAGATGTGGAATCGCATGATTATATTGTGAGGCTTGTGAAGTATGCAGCACATCCTCAGTCTTAACAAAGCATGTGTGTAAGGGGATTCCATGCTTCTGTGAAGAGCATTACGTTGAAGCCTTCCATTTCATAAAGATGGAGTGTGTGCGGGAACTTATGGTAATAGCTTGTCAAGAATGAGAAGCATGGCTGAAGTGCTGTCCCCTATTGTTAACAGGGAGAAATTGAGGTACATTTTGGGACAGGGAAGGTTCCGGAAATTATTCCAACCACCAGAGACAAACAGCAGGAGTTTCTATTACACCCAAAGCCATAATGCACTCTAATAGCCATGTAATGACTCCAGGATCCTTTTAACATTGTCTGTGTAGCCACCATTTCCCCGCTCAATGTCACTCCCTTGTTAAGCCTTTCGGACCTTTCAAAGCCTTCAAATTCATTAGGGGAGTGTCCTAGGTCCAAATCTTCTTATTCTTCTAATTTTATTTTGTTGAATGGGTCGATTAGGGTGTCACATTAAACCAGAGCACTTGGAAGCCACACAAATACAGTGGAAAAGCTGATAAAAAAAGGGAGAAAAAGAAAAGATAATGTGTCCTTTCTTCACCGGTCTAAAATACAGCTTCCAGCACTTTTTCAAAATATACGAAGTCCACTTTTACGCATCAAAAGATTTTATGCACCAAAAGACGCATGGAAATAAATCCTTATTGTAACTTAAAAAAAGATGCACTTAAATATATTTACATCATACTGTTATTGTCATACAACAAAATGAATTGGGACTTGTTAAAAATGTGTAAAAATGAGGATGTTATGAGAAAATCCACACTTCGTCTCTTCAGATGTAGTTTAGAACCAAGCAAAAGAAAGACAGATGGACAGACTTTGTTTTTAAAGCAGCCTGGACACCATGCGCAGTCACTTTAACAAAATCTTGTCTCAACTCATCAGATTCTCAAGGTGCAGCCAAAAGCAATTACAGGGAGGCTGGATGGGAAAGCCTAGTGAAGCCTTTCCCACCCAAAAGCCCCCATCCACACTCTTACTGGTCCTAATAAGGCCTTGCCTTCCAAACAAGATGAATCATGTTCCACTTTTCTCCGCGCCTCAGCACTTTGTGGTGGTCTCGCAGTGTAGCTTTGTAGCCTTATTAGCCCCTACAACGTAATAGACGAGCCAATAACGCTTGGGTTTTCTAAACTCCACCTGGAGCGATTGTAAAATAAAGGAATGGGATAGACATGGAGCCCTGCAGGGTGTTCATTTATCACAGTTTTTGCTAATGCAAACGTATGCTTCTTCAAACTGGATCCAAAGATACTTGATAAAATAGCTATACAGCCACCAAAACAGGAGCACAACGATTAAGAGTAAAGATAGATCTATGTGATTATAAATGTATATACTGTATGTATATACTGTATTTATACAGTAAACATACTTATATTATGTAAACAAAATCATTTATTTTGGATGCGATTACTCACGATTTATCATTTGACAGCACTAAAATTAATGCTTAAAACATTATCAACTTAATTAATCAGTTTAATTAACATGTAACCAAAAAAGCTGGTTTAGCAGTTTTCATGTACATACTATGCAGTGATTTCTTTTTCCCCCTTAAATATAAAGGTATATTAGTTTAAATAATTGAGAAATAAAAACTCTTTGAACTCACTATATAAATCAAAAACCAATCTGAACATCCCGAAACATCATTCACAAAGGATTAATTCCTTTTAAGAACATGTGTGTGTGTATTAAGATCTCCTGCTTCGACTGCAACGACACTATGCTATTGATGTCTGATATCTCTGCTGAGCTCTAATGAAAGTGGGCTAAAAATATCAGCGCCTCGTCAATATCTCACACTTCCTGCGTGTGCATCCTTTCTTGTCAGGAGGTGAGAGCTCTGTGACATTGTGACATGCTCATACACGCTGTCCACAATGCTAATGCCAACAGACAACTGCCACTTAGTCCTCAGGGTCAGATTTGACACCGTATACTTGCTTTGAGAAGCACCTTCAACGAACCCCCATTCTTTTCCTTCCACGTCACATTACATTACACACGGCAGAAGAGAAAATCAGTCAACAGAAAAGTGCTTCGGAATGTCTGCTAACAACTTGGAAATCTCTTTCCCCTGCATCGCAATGAGAGAAAGAAACTTTTAATTAGTTCTTAAAGATTTAGTGCAATGGACTATGTGAAACTGGGCTTAAAATTAGAACTCAGAGAAAGGAAAAAAGTGAATTTCATTAAAACAAACAGAAAACTTTATTCCATCTCTTTGATCTTTTAAAAAGCACAATAAAACCAATTGAAACAGAGACTAAAACACATCTAAAGTGAATGCAATTGCACCTTACCAATTCGGGTGACATATCAGTAGCTCCTACACAGTAGTTAGCCTCCTATGCTCCATCTTTACTACTGTCGCTCTCCATGAGCTATACATTTCTCACACCCTGTCTATATCACAATGACCGCCAGCGGCTAATCCAGATACTCGCATTTCCCCGACACGGATGACCTTGTTTCCACCTCCAAGGATACAGAAAGCCGGTCTGTGACTGTATGTAGCTAACATGTTCTTTGGTCTGACTGATTGCAGCTGCAGCAGGTTTTGTTAGCTAGTTAAAGATGGAGTTTGTACCTGTAATGAGTAATGAAACCCGCGGGGCCGGGCCTGGCTCCGCTCCTGATTACAGGCCCTAATAGGTCTACAGGGTTCAATCAAGCCAGACCCACCGAACACTGTATACTGCAGGAAAGTGGTGAAGTAAACACTGTTGTGCACCACCTCAGGGACAGGCGTCTCAAAGCACACAACGCTAATGGTGGTGACACATAATGAAAGAAAAGCATGGATGAGAGAGATATATAATTGCATGCATGCATACGCGCATTTGCATAAATGAATACATGCAAACACATTTAACCTCATGCTAAAGCTTTGCAAATGTAGCATGAAGGAAATCTTCTCAAAAATAAATGCAAAATCCCACGCGCATTACGGAAAAAGGAATGAGAGATTTCAAGCCCTAACTGTGACGACAGCACTTCTGATTCCACCCAGATCTTCATTAGACTGGTGTGCATGGGAGGAGGTTGTTATGACTTTGAACGGCAACATCCCCATCTGAACGGCTGGTGTTTTGGTGCTCGATTACTAGTGTGCTGTTTTGGCTGATTTAACTCAATTGTTTTGTTCTGTAAAGCATGTAATGTTTGTTAACAGAACACTAAAATACTGTTGAGACCATAATCTCACCGTTGCTGTTCACCAACGTGCTCAATGCTTTTGTAACACACTGATGCAGTTGCAACAATGAAAGAATGAATTTACTGCAACTCAAGTCAGCCAAGGCCAACTATGAAGTGAGCATGAATTATTGCCCCCTAAAAACAGCAGCGACCATCTTGAGGTGGTGAGAGCCTGGGGTGTGATTGACAGGTGTGATCCATGCAGATTTACCCTTGCAGAGGAGGGTGAAGGGGAGGACAAGCGAGGACCCAAATGTGCTGGCTTGTTTCTTATCGATTTTACAGGTGTGAGGGTCATCAGCAGGTCAAGAGCAAAAGGCCAATGTAACACAAATGGCCTCTACTGTAGTTCCTGCACAAATGCCAAATAGTGCTGAATACACAGAACTGCAATGCTAAAATCTAACATTAAAATACTGTTAATTGGTTCCCTAGCATACGGTGAATAGATATGATAGGACAATACATGTAGTTTTACTGTTATACTAAACAAAACAAATGTATGAATTACATTTTAAAACATATTTAATAAAACAACACTATTATAAAACATTTTAATTATTGTTTGTACAATTTTTCACCTTATATTTAATCATTAATAAATTATTAAAAACAGTAACCTGAATCAAATGGAAAATAGAAACATGTAATTTCACTGTGAATACTATGAAAACTTTTTTTCTATACAAAACAAACTAATGTATGTGACCCTGGACCACAAAACTTGTCATAAGGGTCAATTTCTGAATAAATAAGCTTTCCATTGATGTATTGTTAGTATAGGACAATATTTGGATGAGATACAACTGGAAATCTGGAATCTGAGGGAGCAAAAAAATCTAAATATTGAGAAATCGCCTTTAAATTTGTCCAAATTAAGTTCTTAGCAATGCTTATTACTAAGCAAAAATTAAGTTTTGATTTATGGTAGGAAATATCTTCATGGATCATGACCTTTACTTAATATCCTAATGATTTTTGGCATAAAGGTAAAATAGATCATTTTTCCCCATACAATGTATTCTGCCCTACAAAGGCAAAGTGCAAATATGTTGTGGGTAAATGAGTGGCAATGCATTCATTTAAAGTCTTTTTAGGGTGAATTTTTTTATGGATAAAAACCATGACCATTGATGTGACCTTTGACCACTAATTGCAGATACTGCACTCTGACATTGTATGACCTTATACAACTGAAACACTATTGCAAAAGCAAAGTGCAGTATCTACAAACTAAATCAGATAAATAAAAACTAGTTAATCCAGTTTTCTTTTTGTGTTTCTTAATACATGTTGATTGTTTTTAATAACTTTAATAGTTTTATTGGTGTTTGCATGTTGTTAATGTTAAAATTACTCCATAGTAAGCCTCAAAATTTTAACTGATTATAAAGCTGTCATTTGCCTTGCCAGGAGTTCATTTTTGCTATCTACCTTATCCGTCTTTGGATATTTGTGTTTAAACGCAACTTCAACAATCATTTACCATGGGATACCAAGGCAGGCTGTGCAGTATCTGTGGTGTCTAACGAGAAAAATAAAGACAGAATGGAGTAACTTCACTTATTGTGGTTTGCCTTGGTATTAGTTTGGATTTTGTAGTTACTGCAATTTTGACAATCTTGTTTCTCTGAAATGGGACAAAATTGAACCAGAAGACTTTGTCACAAGACAGAACATATGCCACAAAGCCCATTTTAGGACTTAACTCATTTTTGACCAGATGTGTAGTTACTGCGCTTTGCCTTTGGACGGCAGTATTGTTGGCTATTGCTACAAATATACCATTACTTATGACTGGTTTTGTGGTCCAGGGTCACATATTCCACATTGTCACCACATTTTAAAACATTGATTTCTGGCAACCACAAACACTTGCTTTGTTTTTACTGTAATTTTATCAGTGTATATGTGTGTACAGACACACAAGCAGTTTGTTTGAGTTTTGTTGACTTTTAGCGCACACCTACTCAGAGAGACAAATTTATGCATAATTACAGTCTTGCCTTTGAACATTCTGACACACTCAAACACTCATACTCTGTCTCCCAGTGCATATATTTATACACACTCACACATATTCAATACCAACACATACTGTACACACAAAGCCATCTGTGTTGCAATATTATGAATAATCACCACCTAAATGGCATCTATATTTAAGACTACACTTAATGTTCATAATATACCACGTCATGCAGCATCTATTGTTAAAACTGACTTCAGGACATATTGTTAAGTGTAACGGTATTTTGTGCTGTAAACAGAAACCCTGGGGAGTGGCAATGGTATGCTATACAAATCACCCCAAGTGTGAAATAAAGCCTTGTGTGTTGCTCTTTCTGTAACATACACGCAGAGTGAAACAACAGTCAAGAGCAGAACTGGATATTGCATTAGCAGGGGGCAACCCTGTAAGAATAATCACGTTTACCATATGCAAGGATCTACGCAAACAAACCTCTCTCCCCATCTGAAGGGCGAGATTGTGTTTGTGCATTGAGTGCATGCGGTAAATACTCTAACTCATACTGTCTTTTAAATGAGCATGGTTCTGTTGCAGAAAAAAAAACATTAACATATGCACAAAGATGCTTATTTTTTTGCTTAAGACTTCAATTTTCCCTTTTATTCATTCCCCAGCTTCTTCTTCTTCCCAGTGTGGTGTTGTCAGCTTCGATTCTGAATGAAATAGATGCATTTGCAACATGTTTCGAGTTTCCATATGAACTATGAAGGAGAAGATAAATGGGCCAGATATGTTTGTGCTTGTAGCAGCATTTTGCTTTGGTGATACATTTATCAGAGCTGTGAGTTTGTGTGTGTGTGTGGATGCTTAGATTAGAGAGTGGGCTGATAACATTAGGCTTATTAGAAGCTCTTAAGCAGAAACTGAGCGATGAATGCAGATTTTTACTGTGGAACCCATGCCAAACTTCATACTAAACTTGAGATTACATCTAGATAATGTGTCTGACAGGTTTCCTTTCTCTTATTTAGAGGAAACATAGGCCTGCACATTACATTACAAAGCTGATTATTGGGCTGTTAAGTAATTCATTTTTAAATCAAATGAATCAACTAATCAAATTAATCACAAATAATTATGGATCTCAATACACAAATGATAACTATTTAAAAACAAAGGCATTATAGTGGCAGATATAAATATTGAAGATATTGCAAAAAGAGTTTAATATTATAATATCAGTACTAATTATTATACTATTAATTTTTACAATTCATTAATGAATCATTTTATTCTATGTGGTTAATGATGTGTATATGCTATATATATATATATATATATATATATATATATATATATATATATATATACATATATGTGTGTATTTTTTCTTCTTCAATATTTTACTGTTTTTGCTGAATTTACTGCAAATAAATGCAGGCTTGGTGAGCAGAAGAGACTTCTTTAAAAACTTGAAATATCTTACTGTTCAAAAACTTTTAACTGGAAGTGTATGCATGTACACAGTATATATTCATCAGTAACCACACAGAAAACAAATCTAATAATACAACAATAGTTAAATGCATGAAATAAAAATTGTCACTCACTCCTTAAAATAAAGGTGCTTAAAAGGTTCTTTACAGCGATGCCATAGAAGAACCATTTTTGGTTCCACAAAGAACCATTTAGTCAAAGGTTTAAAGAACCAACTCTTTCTTGCCCTTTTATAATCTAAATAACTTTCTTTCACCACAAAGGACCTTTTGTGAAACAGAAAGGTTCTTCAGATGTTAAAGGTTCTTTATGGAACCATTAAGGTAAAAAGGTTCTTCTATGGCATCGTGAAACACCTTTATATTTAAGAGAGCTAAACACTCCATATTGATTTGATTAATTTAATTTTTTATGATTTTATAATTAAATATATAGTTCTAGTTAAATTGACATCCCTATTAATAATGTCTTATTAATTTTAATTCCAACCTGGTTAGGAAAATGAACTTGTACACTAACTGGAGGCCAGAATTATTAATGGAGTCACCTTCTCAACTGACTCAGACAGCAAAAGACGTCTGAAGCCTGTGGCAACAGTCTGCCCCGGCTTTAGACGTGAAGTCTCTGTTTACTGAGCACTGACCGCCCGTCTACTGCTGTGTACAGTAGCCTCAAACTGGGGCTGATAGCAGCAATCTTATCCAGAACTCTCTATCTCTCTCGCACCCAAACAACTGAGCCTTTAAACCAGTGAGGTATGGACAGAGCTGCGGGGATTACTGTAAACAAGCGGGGAGCCGAAGATACACTAAAAATGAGCATCGGTTATGCTCTCTCTCTGGCTAGAAAGATCCAGGGCTTTTGGATTGATCTTCAATGCTCTGGTTGCTTCTGCCAGTTCGTCCCGCGCCACCCTATCGCCCCGTGCAATTGGTCAAGAGGCCTTGACTGGCATGTCTTTAGGAGAAGCGAGGATCGTTTGCAGGGTTCATTAAATCCCGGCTAATTGCAGCAGGCAGGCTTCCTTGGGCGGGTGTGTATGTGTGTGTGTTCTGTCAAATGGAAAAGCAGCCGTGATACGGCACTGGCAGGCCCTGCTTGGACTGCTAGCAGCAACATGGCGTTAAATTGAACAGAGGTGATGTGAGAGGAGAGGAAATGTACTAGACCGGGACCACAGTGTGGAGGCGCACTAATGGAATGAATCTAGAGTTAGGCAGACATGCTGTCTGTGTCCCTTCTGCAGTCTCACCATTAATCTGACGATTTCCAGCTCCGTGTCCGGATCACTTGGTGGCGCAGTATCGTTTGAATCTGAATAAGAGGCAATAGGATCTGACAATATGTTTCGGATATGATAAATGTAGCTCGGCTTTTGCTGGCATGGTGGTGCATGGTTATTCTACATCATTGCTTCTCAACTTGTTGGCCGCTAGTCTGTTCGGGGTTGTGGAGAGCCGGGGAGAAGTCAGTGATGATAATGCAACTAACCATAAAATCAGTTAAAAAGTTAGCACAATAAACAGGATTATCAACTTTTAACCCCAAAATTTATGTAGTATTTACAAGTGTTGCTATCGTTGACTAAGTTACTTATTTTTATTTGGTCATTTTAATAAAGTAAAATATAAATAAATATTAGAATAAAAATTGTAGGTTTAAGTTTAACAAACTAAAACCAAAATTGAATTGA